>NC_136492.1:130319518-130367018 GCF_053919585.1 Euprymna scolopes
ATGACAGAGCACCAGGTCATGTCGGAATCAATGTCTATTTAAAAATTCAAAACACTTCACTAAAAGCTTTTTCAACAATTAAAAAACGCATCAAGGAATCCCATGCACTAGAATGAACTAACAAAGGAAGGGCCACACGAGTGAAAAACGACACAGAAAAAGGTGTCATCCCAGCCTATCACCTGGTTCCCTACAATGTTGAAAATGCTTACTGGAAAATTGAGAGGACGCATTCTCCAGCCCATGTATAACGGAAGAATTCCCGTAATTGAACAGAAAGGATGCAATTAATAAACGAGAAGACAGTAAATGTATTATACATATAAAAAAAATACCGAAGGAGGTCTAACGTAGGAAAAAAGAGATTATCCATGGTCTGGATAAACTATGAGGAATTCAATGAGAGAATTCTGCAAGCATGGATAAAAGAATGCCTGGAAATCTACAAAATACGAGGTAGTATAAGGTGTTTGATAGAAAATGCAATAAAAAAAACCAGAAACTTGAATTGACAGCTGATGGAATATACATCACCGAAATAAAATTACAAATATACACCTTCACAGTTGATTCCCAATTATCATTACAGTTCATTATGTGCATGGTGCCTCTGAAAACTATCCTGAGAAAATGCTAAACCTGTGACGATTTTACCAACAAAAAAAAATGATAATGAACCAAGTATTGTACATGGATGATCTGAAACTGTTTGCAAAATGAAAGGCAGCACTAGACACACTAATAGACACGACTAGAATCTCCAGTCAGAATTCGGTATAGGAAAGTGCGCACTGCTGACAATGAGAAAGGGAAAATTAAAAGCAATAAAATAGAAATAAGAAATGTTGCTACAAATATATTAATGTGCTAGAAGCGGACACCATCAAAGCAACTGAAATAAAAAGAAAATACAAAAGAAAACAAACAAAAGACCAATAAAACTGCTCGAAACTAAACTAAACAATCACAACCAAATTGAAATTATAAATACGTTGCAGAGTTATAAACAAAATACTCCGTGGACCAAAGATGCGCTAGGGCATTTGGACAAGAGGACCAGAAACTGAACGACGATGCACTATATTAAAAGATGATATCTGTAAAATTGAAAGAGGGGAAATAGGGGGAGCCTGTATAGAAACTGTGTCAATAAGGCAGAGAAAAAAATACATAATTTAGAACATTGAATGAATTATTTCTTTAGTAAGAGATAGGAAGACACAAAAAAGATAGAACAAGAGACCGGAAATAAGACAGGGGAAAGATGGAACAAGCAAAAGCTGAATGGCAATTTATAAGAATTGCAGGAAAAGTAACAACGAAAACACTTGGAATAGCTACAAAATGTAAACCTTAACAATAGCTCTGAATCACAAATAATAGTTGCACATGCTAATAGACTTAGAACAAACGACATTAAAGCAAGTATTGTAAAAACACAGGAAAACAGCAAATCTAGACTCTGAAGACAAACATAACAAATAACAAACCACAGATAAGGTGAATAGCAAACTAGCTTGAAAAGAATATAATAAAATACACTATCTAATAGGGAATGGAGTACATCGTCAAGTATGCACTTTGAATACACAGAGAAATGGCACAAGCAGAGACTAGCAGCAATAGTTTAAAATGTAAGTCACAATATCCTATGGAAATACAAACAGATAAACCCACGCAAGAAAGAAGACCAGCTGTAATAATAGTTTTCCGCAAACAAAAGTCCTGCCAGAGTGTGGATGTTGCCGTTCTAGCAGAATACGGAGAATAAATAAAGTAAACTGTGAATAAGAACACATACACGGAACAGGCAAAATAGCTAAAATAGACCTAAGGAATGTAGAAAGTAAAGAAAACATTACTAATATTAAGAGCGCTGGGAACGATACCGAAATACTTTGTAAAAGGGTTGTTATCGGAATTAGAGAGATTGTAGAGAAGATACAAATGATTGCAATAAAGAAAATTTTTGGAATGTTGAGACTAACATAAACTGCACAAAAACTTGACACAGAAACGACTTTACGAAAATCTTGTCACTCGGACTCCAAGAAAAACAACAAGTTGTCCTCAAAGAGCAATCTTTGAGTGTGGCTTGTATGACAACCTTTAGTAATAATATTATACCATTGATCAGGGGAGGAAAATCTGAAAACGACGAAACGTAGATGCGGACACTAGATGAATATGATAGCTACTATTACCTTGGAGTATTGGAAGCAGGCACTGTCAATCCAACAGGAATAAAAATTAAAATTAGAAACGAAAATCTCAGAAGAAGAAAAAACTCATCAAACATAAATCTATATAAATAATCTAATAAAAGTGGTGATCACATGGGCTTATTTACGGCTAAATACTCTGGACCGTTTATAGGTTGCACAAAACACCAATTGAGGAGTCTCGAGTAAAAGACCAAGCCAACTCTGAAAATGTCAATGCAATACATCCAAGGATAATTCTGATGGACGCTGTGTAAAAGGGAAAGACGGGGGAAGAGAGTATATTAGTAGAGATGATCGGGTAAAAAAAAACGAAAAAAACTCATTAGAATAATACATAACGCTGAACAGCGAAGGAATAATTACCCCAGGAAAATACACTCAAAACACAAACAAGGCATATTCAGAAAAGAAAAGGATTAGACAATACAAATACGAAATTGAAAACTGAATGAAACTACACGGAGAATTTGTTATTATTACGAAAAATAGGACGAATGGAACCACTTGGAAATTGCTGCTAAAATAAAACACAAAAACAGAGATTTGTATTCCTCATAACAGCCGTACAAGCTAGCACGATCAGAATTAAGTACTTTAAAGCCGGCATGGGCAAGACGAAATTAAGTCAATACTTACTCTGTAATGCTGAAACATACCACATTCTACGGGCAATTAATTACCTAGTAATAGGATATTTAAATGCGAGGAGTGAATCTTTAAGAAAGTGTAAAATTAAAAAAAAACACTTCCTGAGCCAGTGAAAAAGGCAAAATCTATATTTTTATTTACATAAAAAAACTAACATTTTACTAAAATCTAGAATTGATTTGGGTTTGTTAAATTAGATTTTAATTGTAATCTTTTAGATTTTAAATTATTGTATTATATATATTTTTTAAATCATACTTTATAAATATAATTCACACCCTATTTCGGTTTTAAAACTACAGGGAAAATACGTAAGTATTCCGTTTTGTATACTAGGAAAATCCCTTAAGTAAGGTAAGTATCTCGACTAAACCATAATAAATTTGACATTTTTAAACGCATTTCTATATAATTAAATGGAATTTTACGTGTTAATCTATATTGAGATTAATTTAAAGTTTTATATTATAGAAAATTAAAATAAAAGTGTTGTACATTTTTTAATTAAATTACGTTTTAATATTAAAGGTGCGTAACAAAAAAAATTCATTGAAATTAAATTTTAAATTTAATACAATTCAATTTGAAAGTGCATCACATCATTATCATCCGATAACTTAGGGGGGTCGACAAACAAGAGTTAGACGTGAACTCGTGATATATATATATATATATATATATATATATATATATATATATATATATATATATATGTGTGGGTGTGTGTGTGTACCCACTTCCGGTTATAAAGTAGATGAGTACTGTCTGAAGAGAGCTTCATATTCTTAAACATCTGTTCATATTCTAAAATGAGGGTACCAAGGACTTGTCTCATCTTACAGCTTTCTGTAAACTATATATATATATATATATGTATATGTATATATATATATATATATATATATATATATATATATATATATATATATATATATATATATATATATAAAGCTGAATGTGTGTGTGTGTCTGGTCACGAATAGGCTCCTATATGATTGACTATTATAGAAAACTCATACTATATAATGATAGAAGATGTATCGAGACACAACAATAAGTATGTTTAATCTGTCATAATGATGCTTACTTAAAATTGTGACGTTTGCGTACTTGTCTGGTCCATAAAGTGTGGAAATAAAAAAAAAAATTAAAAAAAAACTTTCACAAGCATTATTGCTATAGATGTACATAATAATACTTTGATAAGTATGTTTTAACTTAAATTGGGGTGGTATATATAAATTGTGGAATTTGCGTTCACGCCTGGCTTCCATAGAAGAATAAATAAAGACTCGTCATATCTATCTGCGTAATATACTTTGATAATTATGTTTCAGTTTTAAGAATATGGTATAATAACATAATGGGGTGTTCGTTCGCGCCTGACCTCCATAGGATGGAAATATGTAGCAAAGCTTAACAAGGTTGTTTGTTCTAGTGCCAGAGCATATTGTGATAAGTGTTTCAGTGTGAACAGATGTGGTATAATAAATTATGTAGTTTATCTTCTTATCTTTATACTTCCATCATATATTGCTTTGGTTTCGACCCCCCCAAATTCGACGCTATCTCTTTACAACCCTTCATTTTCAGAGTCCATTTTCTGTAGGCTGTTTTTGAACCCAGTCAACGACGGGTACTTTTGCTAGTATCTCTCTCTCCCTCTATCTATCTCATCTCATATATATATATATATATATATATATATATATATATATATATATATATATATATATATATATATTAGTAGGTCGGACGCTAAGTAGAGAAAAAGGGAAAAAAACAGACAGTACATATAGTAAAAAGAATTAAGAGTTCAGCTTATAATTGGGGTTAATTGATAAATGGTCAGTTACATGGCGGCAAATAATTTTATAATTTTGGAGAAGGTATTCGCGGAGTTTTTATTTTTTGTCGTTTTTTTTTATCTCCCGTAAAATCAATCCGAAGCAAAATTTGGATTCTTCATGAATGGAAATTTCATTACATTTTTCGAAGTCGTCGCATCTTACTTACATGGGTCCTGTTAAAAACCCTGCTTGCCTGCTAACTCGTTGCCTACTCTTTTCATCTCCAAATCAATAGTTTATTACGTCATTATTACAAGTAGCCGGAGGATCTTTTCCGGGGGTTTCTCCTGAATAGTTGTTTAGTTATATAGTTAACTTTAATTTTGTTCGTCAAATTAAAAACTAGTTTACATTCTTGACACCTATTAAATATTCATGAGACCTATTAAATATAAATATTAAATATAAATATTAAATATAAATATTTTAACGTTCCATTACTTTTCACATGCATGAAGTATTTCTCTTTAACAATATCCTCTTACCAATAAATTCCATAGACAAAATCTATAGAACTTCATTCAGACAGAAAAGGCGTAGTAGCGGACAGGATAGGGCGACTGTTTACCTCACTGAGATTAATCTCGGCCAGAAACTGCGGCCTCCTTTGCGTCGCGGGTTTTCTCCAGTAGAAATGAACATTGGAGATTCGGAGGATATTTATCTGATGCGCAACATATACTACACCTAAACTGCGCAAGCAAGTAAGAGCACAGGTGGAACGTCCTGTACCGAAGGATAAATAACTGGAGCCCCGAATTGTCATCGTCAATTGTAATAGGCGATTAATTTACTTGATGATTATCATCATTATGATTATCATGATGATGATAATCATAATGATGACGATCATGATCATCATGATGATCATAATGATCATCATCATCAAGTAAATGAATCACCTATTACAATTTCATTATTATAATCGACTATTTGAAAAGTTTCTGATGTTTTCTATAGCATGTATAATCTGTCTCAGTATGTTAGCACACAGTATATTTTTTCAATATTTATTCATGGAAGATTTAAGTGTAGTTCTATCGACTTTTTCGGGTGTTTTTGGTCTGTCAACTGTAAGACAGTCCTTTACAAAAATGTGTGCCTTATTTGGTGATGTTCTTTCTAGCTCTTGTTTTATGATGTTGTTTACACTTGTAGAATTGGATTTAGGGGGCTCATCGAATACTGTCGGTTGTTCATAATAGTTTCACGGTATTGATAATCCATTCCTGAGAAACCAATAGCTCCTGTCAATCTGAACAATCACATTTAAGGCAGCCACTGGTGGTTGTATATTATTTTTACATTATCAACATTTTCAGTATTTTAGTTTCTAGTCTTTATATGTATTTTTGTAGCCAGTTGACAATGTCAAAACAGTATGTTATAACAGTCATGTCTAATTTATTTATGGCAGTTATTTAGTTTCGCCTGTGAGTTCCGATTTACATATCTTCATGACATGGCGTATGTATCCACTGTCATTTATTATATTACTTAATAATGTTAAGCAATATTGTCTTATTCTATGCAATGGAATTTGTATTTGTCTTACTCTTCTACGTATTTGATGTCTGCATATACATCTAGCTGTATATTTGCAGTTTGAACCTCCTTCCAAGATTCGATGAAATACATGACACATTTTTCCCAGCAAATTTCATACAAATATCTCTGAAGAGGTTATGCATGACATCCAAGTGTTCACTTTAGCGGGTGTCTGAGCTGTCATACAGATTTAGGTACTCCACGAACTGCAGGAAGTTCATTATTTGGTTTCGATCTTGTCGCAGGCTCTGGCTCAGATTGTAGGCACATTTGTTTTTTTTTTCAATACTTTGCTTCAATACTTTGCTTTAAGTGTATATCGCCACACAAAACAGTATCTGGACAAAGCTACGCACTTGAAAGATTCCTCATATGGTGCTCATGTTTAATAGGAGATCGTTCTTGTCTACACACGTTTATCTAGTTTGGGTTTATTTGTTTCAATTGACTTTTGCTTCTGACTCCAGTTGTTTTAGTTTTTGAACATTGGAACAGCGTCTTTTACAATGGGAAATTCTGTGAGGCGTGCGTTATATAAAACTAGTCTCTGAAGTGCAACATTGCCGCTTTCTTTTGCACCATTTGTTGCCCTCGTCTTGTTATCTTCCTTCAATCACCATTCTTGTAACCTCCTCAATTTCCTTAATGACGTCTTTAAGGACTAACTGCTCGTCATCCACTTCTGGCATTTCCTGTGGGTGAGAATTCAATAATATATATGGGTTGATATGAAAGTAATACATTAACCTTAGTTTTGATTGCCTTTGTGCTCATTTTAGTATGGCTTCCATTAATAATTCCCGACCACCTTTGCACGTAAACAAAGGATCTCAGCACCCCATACCTCACAGCTATCTGGGTACGTCAATGTAAAGTAAGACATACATCCCTTTTTTTTTAATTAACATATAAAAAAGTTTTAAGACGTCATATAAAAAATTTGAAAATAAAATAAAATCACTTACCAAACATAAAGAAAACTACACAAAAAATTAAGAAGCATATTACAGCATTTTAATAAATTTAACTTGTTTAAGAAGAGGCACACATTGTCGAAACTTACAGTAGCTGCGATGCTCTTTGACTTCTGATATATATATATATATATATATATATATATATATATATATATATATATATATATATATATAATGAATAATTAATTGGGACGTTATTATTTGAATGTATCGGATTTGGTATCGAATATCAAGATTTTTCATCGAGTATGAAATCCAACAGTATATGCCAGTGAATTGTAATTTCTAAATAGATTGTTGAGAAGAGTATTTGGTTGCTTCGAGATATTGTTTTCTTTTGATAAAATATTGTCTTGATTAATACACTAGTATTTTTTTATTTCGAATTTTTTGTAAGGAAAGTCAGATGTTGATGGTCCACCCTTCTAAGTCAAAACATTTAATGTTTTGTCATATTCAATCAAAAGCGATACCTATGCAATAATGCTTTTGTGTCGCAGTCGTATACACCCAATACTTAAGATGGCGTTCTTACATTTACACATTGCACGCGTCGTTAGAAGATCACTTTTTATCAGCTGCAAGAAAATACGATCGGGGAATTGTGCCTGATATAGTATGAATGCAAGATCCAATCAACAACACGATACAATCATGAAATAAAATACTTATCGAAAGAGAAAGATAAAATATGGTCCGTTTGCTATTAATGAAAGGGGAGATTGTTTTGAAATTACGTTCAGTTCAACTGTTAACTGGTTTATATCCGAAACGTTTTATCAATCTAATAAAACATATTTGTAGTAAGTACAATACATCTCACAAGATATTATATAATACTAGCAATCGGTGCCCGGCGTTGCCCAGGTGTTTTGAGGTTAATGCTGAGAAAAAAAAACGGTCAATTTTTTAAACTTTGACCCCTATTATGACTTCTTAACATTTATTGTTTAGGGATCAAGTAAAGGTAATAAGTTAGATCCATGTCCAAGGAATATATATCTAAAATATCACGTGTTTAGACCCAAAATTGTAGGAGGAGTTTGGTAGAGTTCTCAAAGGTCAAATCGTTTGATAGCGAGGCCAAATTTCGCGAATTTGGCCTTTTTTTAAAGCAGTTTGGCCTTCAAAATTTATGTTTGGCCTTTTTCTTCACCGATGAAATCTGGGGACGCAACGGAAATTTTCGGCTAAAAAATGTTGTTACTATGCACATCTATGTATTGAAATACAATTTGTGGCAAAATTTCAGGAAAAACTAATGGATGGTTCTCTCGCAATAGTCCGGACAATTCGCTAAATTATCTCGTCAAAACCTTAAATCTCGGATTTTTTGCATTTTTTTTCGGGGGGGGGGCTAATTTGGCATAATAGTGTCCATTTAATAGTATTATCTTGAAAAAATAAAAAGATAAGGAAAATTACCAAAAAAAAAACAAACAAGAACAACAAAAGTGTGCCGTATTTTTAAAAGTTTTATTGCGTTGTTTTTATTTGCTTTTTTTATTTCATCGGTGAAGAAAAAGGCCAAACAGAAATTTGAAGGCTTTAAAAAAATTTCGCGAATTTGGCCTCGCTATAAAAAAAAAAATGGGGAAATCCCCTTACTTGAACTTTCTGTTTAATTAATAATGACTCGCTTGTAGCGTTGATTTTCTTCTTTTTTCGCTATAAAAAAATAACTACTTGATGAAATTACGTGATTTTTTCTGTAGGAAAACTTTATCCCATGACGAGTACGTACAATATATATATATTTTTTTAAATATTTCCATTTTTTAATGTCAATGGAAAACTGCACAAGTACCCAAACCCGAAATGTAAAGACCACGAGTGAAGGCGCTTTTTTTTTTTTTTGGTTTAGTTTCATAATGGCGGCCGTGATGTCGGAGGTTCGATTGTTAGATTGTAAGTTTCGTATTTTTTTAATTTGTAAATCGCAAGTTAGGAAAAAATTAAACCCTTCCAAGATGGACAATAAATCAAGCCATAATATTTTATGGTAAAGGTAAGAGCCTACGAACCATAGTTTTTTAGGAGATGTGATTATTGGATTAACCAATCAGAAATCGTCTGTGGCACACACATCTCTGTTTTTATAGATATACTAGCAATCGGTGCCCGGCGTTGCCCAGGTGTTTTGAGGTTAATGCTGAGAAAAAAAACGGTCAATTTTTTTAAACTTTGACCCCTATTATGACCTCTTAACATTTATTGTTTAGGGATCAAGTAAAGTTAATAAGTTAGATCCATGTCCAAGAAATCTATATCTAAAATATCACGTGTTTAGACCCAAAATTGTAGGAGGAGTTTGGTAGAGTTCTCAAAGGTCAAATCGTTGAATATTGACCACTTAATCGCCAAATTTCTGTTGAAAACCTATCACATCGATTTTCCCAAATCTCAGTACCCTGTATATCAAATTTCGAATCTCTAGGCTTAAAATTGACAGAGTTTTAGCGTAGGGAAATGCACACAGACGCACACACACAGAGACACTATCACTTATATATATATATAAACATAAACATCATATATATAAGGATAATAGTACGCCATATATATATAACAAAAGACCATTATTTACTCAAGTGAAAGGAAAACCCGGGGGAACTTTACCCAAAAATAAATCTATATTTTTTTGTGTGTATTGACAGTCTTATAAGCGAGTAATATATAAATCAGCCACCTTGATTCTTAACCAAACAGAAAGTTCTAGTTGGGGGATTTCCCACTTTTTTTATGATAGCGAGGCCAAATTTCGCGAATTTGGCCTTTTTTAAAAGCAGTTTGGCCTTCAAAAGTTCTGTTTGGATGAAATCTGGAGACGCAACGGGAATTTTCGGAAAAAAAATGTTGTTACTATGCACATCTATGTATTGAAATACAATTTGTGGCAAAATTTCAGGAAAAACTAATGGATGGTTCTCTCGAAATAGTCCGGACAATTCGCTAAATTATCTCGTCAAAACCTTTAATCTCGAATTTTTGTGCATTTTTTTGGGGGGGGGGCTAATTTGGCATAATAGTGTCCATTTAATAGTATTATCTTGAATAAATAAAAAAATAAGGAAAATTACCAAAAAAAACAAACAAGAACAACAAAAGTGTGCCGTATTTTTAAAAGTTTTATTGCGTTGTGTTTATTTGCTTTTTTTATTTCATCGGTGAAGAAAAAGGCCAAACAGAAATTTTGAAGGCCAAACTGCTTTAAAAAAAGACCAAATTCGCGAAATTTGGCCTCGCTATAAAAAAAAAGGGGAAATCCCCCTACTTGAACTTTCTGTTTAATTAATAATGACGCGCTTGTAGCGTTGATTTTTTTCTTTTTTCGCTATAAAAAAATAACTACTTGATGAAATTACGTGATTTTTTCTGTAGGAAAACTTTATCCCATGACGAGTACGTACAATATATATATATTTTTTTTAATATTTCCATTTTTTAATGTCAATGGAAAACTGCACAAGTACCCAAACCCGAAATGTAAAGACCATGAGTGAACGCGCGTTTTTTTTTTTTAGTTTAGTTTCATAATGGCGGCCGTGATGTCGGAGGTTCGATTGTTAGATTGTAGTTTAGTATTTTTTTAATTTGTAAATCGCAAGTTAGGAAAAAATTAAACCCTTCCAAGATGGACAATAAATAAAGCCATAATATTTTATGGTAAAGGTAAGAGCGTAGAAACCATTGTTTTTTAGGAGATGTGATTATTGGATTAACCAATCAGAAATCGTCTGTGGCACACACATCTCTGTTTTTATAGATATATAGATGTTGTTTTTCAATTGCATGATACAACAATCTTATATATTAAATTTCTATTAAACTCTTTGAATAATATCTCATGAAAATAATAATAAATCAACATAGATATAAATGTATATATATATATGTAATTGCACACACACACACACACACACACACATATATATATAATTTCACACACACAAACGCACATACACACACACATATATATGCAAACGTACACACACACACATACACACACGCATATATATGCAAACGTACACACACACACATATATATGCAAACGTACACACACATATATATATATATATATATATTATATATATATATATATATATATATATATATATATATATATATATATATATATATATATATATATATATATATAGTACAATCTCAGTGATGCAGCGGCTGCTTTCAGAGCAGCGGAATTCAGCAACATAAGGCCTTATCAGTACAAAAACTGGCGACTAATTTGGAATTTAATGTGATGTAGTATATGCCGTTCATGTCGGCGTTGTTTTCTGTCAGACTTGTACTTTTCTTTTGCAATTGGTTTCAAATAGTGTCGGTTCAGGTGAGAAATGGTTTGACCTTTCCTAAATCTTGCCGCACAATTAGACGTGCCGATAGTGTCAAACAGATGGTAGATGAAAATATCCCGGCAGTATAATTACAACACTTATTATTCCCGTATAGCCATCAATATTGTAATCATTCGCTGTTAAAGTTTGGTGATCTGTTGTTTTCTCTGGCTTGTGGCAGTCGTTAGTAATGAATTATATTAGCAGATGTGATTCATTGTCCTATACAATTTTATCAGGGTTGTCAATTATGAATATTAGTAATCATATACATCCAGGGATAGACACCTGAGGTACTTCCGCATTTACATCATATTGTTTAGATATACAACCGTCGAGGACAACTTAGATGCATCTCTTATATAAGAAGGATTAAATTTCGTTATGTGTTCATCCAGTGAGATCATTTAATCTGATTTTCCTGAGAAGACGATCGTGCTCTACACTGCAAAAATCCTTACATATATATAGGGGGACCGCTCTCCCTCTCCTGCATTGTCCAGTGAATTGTATATATGTTCAGGTATTACAGTTGCTGGGGAACGGGTTTTCATAAACTCACGTTCTTGGTCGATCAGAAGTTTAGCAGCACTAAGATGATGGACTAAATCATGATTAATTTTGGGCTCAAAAATTCTGACGAAAACACAAGCGAGGGTTATGGGGCGATAATTGAATTGGTCAGTTCTTCCGGCAGAATTCTTGAAAACTGTAATAATGACTGAATAATTTTGGAACAGTTTGAAAGTTAATGTTTTTATCCGCACACCCACCCACACACACACACATATATATATATATATATATATATATATATATATATATATATATATATATATATATATATATATATACATATATATATGCACATGTATATATGCATATATATATATATATATGGAAGACAAAAATACACATTAAATATAACTGTATATACTATCATAAGGAAAAGTTAAAGAAACAATCCCCTTTACTTATTGTTCATACGATATAAGACATATATATATTACTGTTATCTCCATCTTTGATTTAATGTATCTGTTTGCCTCTCTTAATAGTATTGAGTTTTTCTCATATTGAGAAGCTGTATTTTTTAAACATATACTCTTTCATACGATTATTATTTAAGTCGATCTAATTTCTGTTATTATATTTGTTCATGCGACCAAACATGTTATCAGCGATATCACATCAATTGTCTCGCTGCAAAACAAAAAAAAACATTTGATCATGTATTTTTTATTGTTCATTACATGTATTAGCATACACATTAGAGAGTATAATTTACCTTAGTAATTCCCACTGTTTCAAATAAGACCTCGTAAAACTACTTCTACTGCAGTACATACTCCTGTACATTAGTTGTTCAGTCAAACAGTTTCTTGTTAACTTGAACAGGTCAGTATTTCAATAGACAACGATAATATAATGTGGAGGATTCATATGTAATGTAAGTAATAATAATACTTGCAGGACATGAAATTTTACATTATATCACTTACATCTTTTCAAATAGAAGATACGCTCAGAGACCTGTATGACATTGTGGTTAGGCTAAGCATTGGCTTAAAAATGCAGTTGTGCCTTCAGAAATCTCTAATAGGAGCAGAAATCAGCCAGCGAGGTTAATTATGTTTTCAGAGACTACAGACCAATCTGCAGAGTAGTGATACTAAGGTGTGCTTTCCTGGCTTAACTATTGAACATTTACACCATGATGAATTGCCACAAAATTGAAAATAAAAAGGGGTAAATGTAGGCGTACGTCATATCAACAATTTAATGAATTGATATGGCATTGTCTTAACGCAAACTGCGAAGACAAATTGCAACGAATACTGGTAACAGTGAAGAATGAAAGTAAGAAAATATGCACCCAACTAAATGCTAGCAATACATAGTTCTCTCGAAAATAATACAGTTACCATAATGCAACTCCAAATGTAAATGTGAAACTATTAGACATTTGCAGAGGTTTACTATAACATTTGACCGTAACAGTGAAGTGGAAATGGAGAAAAAGATCCGCGAGGGCAAAATGCGCCCTGCAGAGCATTGACTGAGTCTTCAGAGACTTAAACATAAAACGGAATACAAACATCAAAATATTGAAAATGTATTTGGTGCCAATCAGTATTACGGTTTCGAAAGTTGGACAGTAATAAAGCCAGTTGAACGCCGTTCGAAAGCAGTGAAGGTATTGTTTTCAAGGATACTTTTAAGAATCTCATAGACAGAAAACAAGACAAACAAACTAATCATGCATAAAGCGGAGCACAACAGACGAACCAATGGCGTCTACGACAGAAAATTTAAATTCTTCATGGATTTAATGGAAAAAGATTGAAATTATGAAAACCTTCAGAAAAAAAGGAAATCAAAAACAGTCTCAACAGGGTCAGTGAAAATACGACCAAAATCTCCTCAGAGAAACGTAATGCAGAAGGGAATTAAAGGCCATGGATCTGCTATAACAGACCTGAAGAAGAAGAAGAAAACATCCTTCAAGATTATAAATATGTGTTCATGCGATCAAACAGAATATCATTGATGCTATATTAATCGCCACTTCAAAAACATCAAAATGCTTGATCATGTTTATTATACTATTATATTTTCTTTTACAGGTTTCTTGAGCACGGGGGATAGCACTGCATCTGGTAACTACGCCACACTGGATCAGATCGCGGCGTTGCACTGGTTGAAAGAAAACATAGAAAGCTTTAATGGCGATAAGCAAAGAGTGACGTTATTTGGCCATGGTCACGGAGCGGCGTTGGTGAACCTCCTTTTAGTATCACCAGTTACGAGAGGTCAGTGCTTGCTAAATACATTCTTTATATATTTCATGTGTGTGTTTGTTATTTTTTTTAATCTTTGGAGTGTTCGATGCAGATAAGCATTCTCTAACACACTTATAACTTTACTCAAATATGTTTTCTTCTTCCCTTTTTTCATTGTGTGGGGTGTTATTAAAAGTGTTCTTCTTTACAATCTAATAACATCACAAATCCCTTCCTTTTTGCCTACTTTTTTCTGACTACCGTTTTTTAGATGTACATTTAAAAAAGTAGGACATGAATAATTAGTAAATATTTATATACCATAATTGATTATACTCTACATAACAAAATCTTCCAAATCTTTAAAAATAAATATCATTCATCCTTAAGTAGATATTGACACACATAATCAAACACTTACATACATAGATATACACACACACACACACACACACACACATATATATATATATATATATAAACTTAAAAAAATAGGATTGCATTACATCCACAAAAACATATCTATATATAAATGTACGTAGATATTTATATATAGATATATAATTCTATTCCTACTTTCTTCCTCGTATATATTAAATCTATTGTCCTAATGTCTACATAAAAAAAAATATTTTTGTTATGTATTTATTTTACCATTGTAATATTTGTATAACAAATGAAAAATGTTGTTTTTAATGTATTCTTTTGTATGATACAAAGTCTATAACAATGAACTGTTGTATTTCCATAACTACCTTTTATCTATATAACTCTCTTTTTTTTCGTTTTTCACACATTTCGTAGTATCTCTGCATGCACGCTGGTGTATTTCCTGTCTCACTCTGTACTAGTTCTATGTTCTGCTACATCTACTCTCACCACTATCTATCTGGCGCTCTCTTTCCTACTTTCACTCTCACTCTCCCTCTCTCTCCCTCTCACTCTCTTTGTCTGTCAGTCTGTCTCTCTCTGCCGTCTTTTATTTATTTATTTAATTATAAACTATTATTATAATTATTTATATCGTTATTATTTCATATTCTCTCGCTCTGCTCACTTTATGACTACTGTTGACATTTCTCTCAATAATTTCTTACTAACAAACCAATCTACTAGGTTATGAATAAGATAGATGTTAAATAATTACCACATAATTATTTAACCTGTACATATATATATATATATATATATATATATATATATATATATATATATATATATATATATATAATAGCACTATGTTCATATCTTCGCTCTTATCTTCTAGTATTTCTCAAGTATTTGTCCGGCTTTGGTCAATGTCTCTCTCTATTTTTTTTAATTCCTCTATTCATTAATGAACTTGAAGAAGAAATTAGCATACGCAAAATAATTACATTTCATCTCGTTTTATTTTTTTTTTACTATAGATTAATATATATATATATATATTTATATATGTATATATATATATTTATATATGTATATATATATTTATATATATATATATATATATATATATATATCTTATATTTATCGTCTTGTATTCTTCTTCCTAACTGCTATCTACTACCAAGAACGCATCTAAAATATCTCTCATTATCTCTGCTTCATTTTATTGTTCTTTTTTTTTCATTATTTCACCAATGAAAGATTTAACTATCTTTCCACAAACTTTCCTCATATAATCTATTATATAGTTATACTGATTATTATTATTATTATTATTATTATTATTGTATTTTTCTAGTAATATTTTCTATTTTATTTTATTTTTATTTTAATGTTTCCTCTAATTACTTCCACTACTATAACCACTATTACTACTACTTTTACTGCTACTACTACTACTACTATTACTACTGCTACTGTTATTATCAATCATTAATCTCCTTCCATATCATAACAACCGAACGCTACTTTTTCGGTTGCTAACTCTGTCTATAATCTCATTTTCTACTTTCTAACGTGCTTCTAATACAGCGTGTGATACTCTAGCTAACAGAGGAAAGAGAGAGAAAAATAAACAAAAATAACAATTAAAAATATAATGTTTACATTACTGTAGGTAAAACTTACTACATAATTTACATGAATTAAATTTGCTTCCGGGAAAAAATAAATCCTGATTAATTTGTAATCAACTTTTTGCTAATAAACATCCAGGAATTTTAATCATTCAATTTGTCACAGGTCGTGAAATTAAAAAAGCGCAGAATATATATATACATATATATATATATATATATATATATATATATATATAGATATATATATATATATATATTGCTATAGTAGTTTAATTATCTAAAAGGACAAAATAATCAACATGGGTGTATATAGATAGATATTGAGTTAATCTTACACAATTATGCATAATACTACCGAATACTCGTAGACATTTTTGTAATGAAACTATATACATATGAACTGAAAGCTATTATTTTATTTTATTTTATCTTGCACCTCATCACAATGATTTTTATTTCTAGAAAATACTTGGGTACGTCTATGTAATAAATAAAAACCCTCCATAGAAACCTGAAATAATTATTCGAATACTTTGTTAAATTTAGTAGATTGCATATTTTGTTAAGCAATATAATTAGTACACGCAACATCTTACTGTAAGATAATTATAAGTTTTATGTCACGATATTGCTACGAAACAGTAATTGCATGACTCTTTGGAATTCTTCCTCAGCTCAGGGTAGATAATTTATATATTTTATTAAATATATATTCAGGATTGAAATTAACACATAAACCAGTGCGATTACGTATGCATACCTATGAAGGTTTGCGTACAGTGGCGTCGTTGGTGTTCGATATTTGTAATTTTTAAGTATCATGTTTTGTATACTACGCTAGTCATAGAAATGCTAATATAGATATCACTATTGTGAACCTGATGACGTTAAAAACTTTCCCACTGAACCGAGTGTCTTTCTGAACAAGGATGAGGGGACCTTGGAATGAAGGATTTTGATGTGAGGAAACGGGTGGCCATATACTTCCTATATTGTCTACAAATGGAGAAAGATGTTCTTATGACTGGCATTTTCATAGCTATCAAGCTTATTTATAACTATGAAGTTTTGCATACAGTGGCGTCGTTGTTTTTCCATATTTGTAATTTTTAAGTATTAGGTTTTGTATACTACGCTAGTCATAAAAATACTAATATAGATATCACTGTTGTGAACCTGATGACGTTAAAACTTTCCCACTGAACCGATTGTCTTTCTGAACAAGGATGAGTAGACCTTGGAATGAAGGATTTTGATGTGAGGAAACGAGTGCCCATATACTTCCTATATTGTCCACAAATGTAGAAAGATGTTCTTATGACTCGTATTTTAATATATAAAAAGCTTATTTACTTCACTGGTCCGCTCGATGATTCATGTATATGACGAATATGCTCTTCTCTAACTTATATCACCCCCCCCCCCATTTGAGGTTATGACGGTTTGTACGCTTAGAAGCCAGTAAAAAATGGTGGAATTTGCCCAGTTCTGATACTATATTATCGGCGAGTGTCAGGTTCTTCCACACAAGCAATTAATAGAAGAATTATTATACAAGATCAATAGAGTGCATGTTAGGGTTTGTGTTATGACGTTTTGTCAGAGGGTTAGAAAATCACTCCAACTTTTCTACATGGTATTCGTATAAAAGAAGGCGATCCAGTATCAACTTGTTTCGTATTGGTGCGATTTACACGTGGTATTCCAGAGTATATAAAATGTACATTCTTGGCTTCTCTTCCCGTTTCTCAAAATGAATGAGGAGTTTTGTCAAGTGTTGCACAGAAAATTTATGTTTACCGGAAATGATTAGCTCAATTGAGATTTAATTGTGGTTTATCTTTACTGATTCTGATGTATTCGATAGGGTGTTATGAAATGGTCATCAGTACCTATTGACTCATTTAGCCTTAGCTGATGCTTTGGTATTTGATAGTAATGTTATAAAATGAAGAACATAGCGAACTTGAAAACATATTTTTAGGGTCTAATGACTTGGATTATGCAAGATGAAACAAAAATATAAAATGCATTATATATGTGGTAATCCTTTATAAACTACGAAAATTCATTTTTCTTTAAGTTACAATTTTCTGTCTTGCTTACGTAGCAGACATAACAACAGAAGTGTTTGCTTTTGCCAGCATATGCTGATTGTAGATGAGTTGGATTAAGAAATGATTTGTTGTGAATTGCCGGTCTTCTCTTTGTTTTGATTGGCGATGATGTCAAGTAAAGAAACAAATGTGAAATGATTAGATACTGAAATACTTTAAACAAATTTTAAAACTGATAGATAGATGGTGAAAGAGCAAGAGATAGTGGGTGAGAGTAAGTATAAAATAGCGATAGTATTACTCCCATCGCTAGAGGATTACGGCTCTTCTTGTAACCATGAACATAAAAATATTTTACTATCAGGTGTTGAAAAGATGTACATATTTGAACATCATATTACCTGCAACGTCTTTACCATGCTTAATGCGACTCATTTGGATTTACTAGTAACAGTAAACTTACGCTGATATAGCTGTCTTTGTTTAGGCCAGTTTCTTTTTTCTATAGTAATCTTTAAATTCAAACTTGTTATTCAGTTCATTTGTTTAAGAGAGTTAATATCAGTCCAAGTTGTGTCTATTGTTTTGCACAGTACTTGGAATTTATACAAAAGTAGTTAATGTTATGGTTAGGGTTTCAATTGATTAAGAAGTAGTAGGTATTTCGTTAAAATAAATACGTTTACTCTTGTTCGTAGGAGAGTTTCATCTATTTTTTATTATTATTCGTCTTTACCCTAACATAGTCTAGCATTCATATACTCCTAATAAGTGCGTATTGAGAGTACCAATGACATCCAGCAAGTTGTAATATCATAGAGATATTATTATTTTTCCTTTTCTGATTTTAACATGGAGTAAAACTTTATATTCAGTGCGCTAGGCTCATTTGAGTTTTTCTTAAAATTATAATATATATATATATATATATATATATATATATATATATATATCTGACAAAGTATATATATAATATATACATCTAGCAAAGTTCCTGAGTAAAAAAAGCATGATGCTTTGTACATGCCCTTTTCCACACTCTTCTTAAAAAGCTACTGATATTTCTAAGATAAAAAAGTAAAGCATTGAAATAGTAAGAAAATATACTTGCAAAAATGGCGGTGACCACTTACTCACCTACATCCATGAACACATGAACACACACCCACCCACAAACATATATACATGTGTAGTTATGTGTGTGTGTGTGTGTGTGTAGTTAGATAGATAGATGGATAGATAGTGGGATTAATAGATCGATGTATATATGGAAGCTGCCTTACCATGATTAAATATATTTGGTATTATAAAGATAAAAAATAAGATGTATTTCCCTGTTATGCATTTTATGCTATCAAAATGGAGGCATATTTAGAAACAAGCTCGCTGAGAGACACAGATATATACGCGCACACACACACACACTTATATATGTATAAATGTATATACAATCTATATGTATATATTGAATATATCTATATATACGTATATAGAATATTGATATTGACTAGCATATATATATATATATATAGAGAGAGAGAGAAACTGAATATTGAATATATATATTCACGCATATATATATATATTGAATATATATATATACATTGACTGAATATTGAATATATATATAAATATATATACATATATATATATATAAATTCGTATTGCTGTCTGTTTATTATTTTTTTTAATGATATGTAATTACATTTTAACTAAAAACATATATATATATATAGAGAGAGAGAGAGAGAGAGAGAAATAGCGCGGTACCATATACCATCGCATACATCCTAGAAGAATATCTAGTTAAATAAAACACGTAATTTTTGGTACCACACTGTTGTTTACTAGTTTTTTTCGGGTTAAAGTAAAGTTTCACAATATTTTTTTTGTTGAAGGTGGAAGCAGAAAATAGATAAAAAACACCCTCCCCATGTTAAGAATGACTTTCAAAAACATTATTATTTTACCACAGTACAAAAAATACATAATTACCCAAAATTATATTTTTATTGTTCAATGGTTGTCTTATAAAATTATGAAATAAACTATATTTAATCACTCTAAAACTTCATCTTGCATCGTTCTTTTATTTTTTAAAATTGTTTTTGGGGTATTCAGGATTAAACTGATTAGTATAGCAGGCTTGTCCCAAACGGAACTATATATATATATATATATATATATATATATATATATATATATATATATATATATATATATATATATATATATATTCCTCCATTTAATCAAATAAATTAATGAACGAAATACATGCGTATGCGTAAAAACTTCTGTATTTATTTATGTAATCAACAATATCCTCTCTACAGGCTAATGCATAGTCCAATGTGTTGTATACAAAAGCACTGTGGAGAGGCCTTTGAAGCTTCATCTCCATGCGTCGAGATTTGTTTCCAACTAGAGCCTGAGATCAATAGATTTGATTTAAGAATGATAAATTTCACTGATTTCGATAACAATAAAGAATATTGGATTGTTACACATCAGTTACCTGTCATTTTATTCCAGAAAACGGTTAGTCTACATGCTAGCACACACACAGACTCGCCCACACACATATATGCCAGTGTTTGTGTGTGTGTGTGTGTGTGTGTGTGTGTGTGTGTGTGTAAGTGCACGTACATATGTTACTTATTACATATATATATATATATATATATATATATATATAAATATCTATATATATATATATTACTTTACAATATGCATACATATGTTTCATATTAAACATTTACAAACGCAAACCTATCGCATATATTCCGGTAAGGTACAAAACTTGACTTCTGTCGGCGATCATTACGCCGACGGCGTTATTTACATAACTAAGGTTATAGTAGTATTTATCAGACAGATAGTTGACAATATGCTTCAACATTTTATGTGTTAATTCGCCTAACTTCTGCAGAGTTGGTTTAGCAACGTGCGATCAGACATAGTCGTAGAGGAGATTCAGGCCAAATTTTTCTGACTAAGTCCGCGTGTTGTTGTCGAAAGTTTTGATGTATATCGTCCATTTGTTGGCAAACCTTCGTTGTAGTAATGTGTTCATTTTGATTGAAAAATGTTTAGTGGATGAGGCCGCTATCAGAACACCAAACACTTTCAGATTGTCCTTTATATTATCTGTCTGAGCGTCGACAGTTGTCGTTTAGTATCTACTTTACATCGCAAGTCACTAACGGCTCTAGAAACTGGTTATACTTACAGCGTAAAAGAAAAATAAAGATGGCACTTCATAACGGTGTTTCTGTTTGTTGTCGTTCAATTAGTGGGGAATCAATTTACATTATGTATAATTGACAAGCAAGTTGTTAGACAATTTTTCGTGGATTTGCTTCGATTAAACATCATTATTAATCGTTGGACGACTACTACACTCATATTTTAAAACCGTCGTTGCCCACACAAAAGTTCGTAAACACACGATTTTGGGGGCGCTGAGTAGTTGTTTCGGGAATAAATGCTCCGTTGATATAAAGAGCCGTTTCACAGATTTTCAACATAACTTGAATTGAAATAAGACAATTCAACCTTTTTTCTGTTATTATTACGTTATTGTCTTAAAAACGATTGTACTTGAAACAATTAGAGGTAGTGAAAAACGATATTTTACATGATATATGAAATAAAATTATTAAAAAAAGTGATATATGAAATATAATTATAAGAAGATACTTATGAAATTACATTTGGAACCCAAATTCAACATTCCACAAGAATTTCCGTCAAACAATATATATATATATATATATATATATATATATATATATATATATATATAAATATGTGTGTGTGTGTGTGCGAGAGTTGTGTATATGTGTATATGTATTTTCTTTTGATTTCTTTTAACTCATAAGATACCCGTTTTTATAATATTATCTGGACTCCCGCATGGGATATACCTAGTTTTAAAAAAAAATTAACATAAACATTTCTACAGCATTGACAACACATACATATGGTTGAATATTATGATCGCATTCAAAACCGTTTGAATAAAACGCTACCGTTTTTAATTGCGTTAAACTCATGCTATTAACGACTGTGTTGGTAATTTACCGATCCTATTCAAACATTTAAGCGGACAAGTCGTACGGGCGATTTGATGTTTTATCGAGCATTACGACATACTTTCACGGCAAGCCCTTTCGAATGAACAAATTACAGCTCTTCTCAAATTTTACAGTCAAGGATTTAGAACAGATACGTCATTAAAACATAGACACCGCCATGTTGTCTGATGAAAAGGAATGTTTCTTCGGTCAAAGCACTAACACAAATTGTATTATATTATTACTGACAGTATTCCACTGAATTCTCTGATCGTAACTATGTTTAAGTATCTATTTTAAAGTTTTAGCATCGTTTTTCTTTCAATATTTATAGAGGATACGAATATTAATTTAAAATATATAACTCAATGTTATTAATTCAGAATGAAAAATGATGTTCGTTCCTATAAGACATCAAATTATTACATTGGTATATATTTACGAAGAAACATTGTTACCGTATTAAGTCTGAGTACACATCCAGTTTCAAGAGCAAGTAGGACTATTAATTTGTTTATCTCAATTAAAATAAATCATGTATAAAATAACGTATGAGAGATAAAAACGTACTATTTTTTTTCCATTTCTATTGGTGGTTTGTGTATTTTTACTAATATATTTGTACTAGTGCACTTATACACAGCCATCACTACATGTATAAAATCTTTTAAATTGAAGTTTTTATTTGAAGTTTCAGAGCAACCTCTGGTCCTTATAAATGTAATACTTGTGTGTCTCGTTATACCTTAATTAGTTATTTCTATCAAAAAAGTGTTTAGTTATAATGGTTATAGTTTGTACACCATTTATTCTGCAGATAACTGAACTTCTCAATATCTTGATCTCAGGATTAATAATTAAAATAAATGTGACAACAATGCTAATCAAATAAAAAAAAAATAATACTGATATAATATACGTATACCTTGTTAACTTTACCTAAACTCACATTGCTGATTTTTTTTTTTTATTTTAGGATTGGAAATCATATTTTTATGAAAAAATATAATGCAACTGATTCAATTTCTTAAATATTGTATGCATTTAGCCAAGTTCGTACCGATACCTTAGATTCATATATTATTGTGGTTGACGATTAGGGCAATATTTGACAATAATATGAATATCGTTTGTTCTGATATTTAATTACTTAAGCTTCGATTCACTCTATTTTAAAATATATAGTTATTAACATTGTTATAGTTATTAACATTAATATTTTATTTTACAATAGTCTTTATAATATAAATTGAATATATTTTCATGAGTAAGAGACAGACAGGTGAGAGAAGAGGGTGTTTGTCAGAATGTTTTATGCACACATCCACGAAAACCCCATCGTTTCGCAAACATTGTTGTTCATTGAATGTTAAACACTATTGTCAATATATTTGTGTAAATGCAGTTTATATATATATACATATATATATATATATATAACGATATATTTATATATCATTTCATCTAAAATGATGATTTGCAAAAAATTTATATTAAAAAAAATACATACACTTTCTTTGAATAATTTATATTTTAGACAGTCCATTGAATAATTGATGAAGTGTTTAATTGCAAAACGCCTGGAAAAATATCACTACTAGTCAATCAATTTATATTGTAAGACTAAGTGCCTTGCATGTTTACCCCACCTTTGCCTTTGCTGTGTCCATTGTACTTCATATGACAGCTGATACCCTATCAATATACAGAGTTATGCAGCGGATCGACATCAAATGATATTTCGAAATGATTGCTCTACAGGTGTAATATTATACATACATATATAAATATATATACATATATATATATATATTATAACTTAGATTATCTACCTATATACATATGAATGTTATCATCATGATTATCACTAAGTAGGTAATCAGTAAAATGTACAAACTAATTTTACTTTGTTTCAAAATAATTCACACATAGCTGCCGGTCTTCTGTGTTTATTAATCATATCAAACATTATGTAAGGTAAGTAATTTATCTGAAAAAAAAACTATATATATATATGTATATATATATATATATATATATATATATATATATATATATATAGTTTCACTATCTGAGAAAAGGCTGACTGATGAGGGAAGGTTTTCTGGGGCCTACACCATTTTCTGGAGTGATAGAGCCGATCGATGTAAGACGGAATTATGTGTGCCTGTGGTATGAATTCTTTCTCGCCTCGAAGAACTACTTTGTGGTGGGAGGGAGCGGATCATTATTATGAGGTTACCCTCGGTAAAAAGTCGATATACAACTTTTTTGAGTGTCTATGCACCCACTATTGATGCAACAGAAGATGAAAACAGACAAACCCGTTCCACAGCAGACATCCTAACTGTAATCTCTGAACGTATATACCACCCACTGTGACAAAGCTGTGGAGGGCAGAGCGGTAGCTCTTGATATATCTAAGGCTTCTGACAGGGTATGGCATGAAAGTCTCCTCAGGAAAATTTGATCATACGGTATCACTGGTAGAATACTTAACATAATTAAATCCTTCTTAGATAAGAGAAAAATCCAGGTTGTCCTCGACGGTCGTACATCTAAACAATATTATATAAATGCGGGAGTGCCCCAGGGTTCTATCCTTGGACCTCTATTGTTTCTGATATTCATAAATGACCTCCCCGACAAAATTGTCTCTGAGATGGGTATATATGCTGATGATACTACACTCTATGGCAGGCACGAAAGGAAGATGAATGAACACATTTCTAAAGAAATGGCAGAAACACTAGGGGGATACCTCCAATCTGTGGTGGAATGGGGACAAAAGTGGTTGGTCGCGTTAAATGCTGCCAATACTAAACTAGTTTCATTCAATAATTACAAGAAACCCTCTCTACCACCTATAGCAATGGCCAACGACTCTTTATCTGAGCGTACATCTTTCAAACTCCTTGGCCTAACGTTCACAGGAAACATGAGTTGGAACAATTACATTGAAGGCATTGCCAGGGCCACTACAAGAAAGGTGGGCTCTCTCTACCGTGCTAGAAAACTACTAACACCCGAAAGTATCATGTACCTCTATAAGGCAACCATTCGCCCATGTATGGAGTATTGCTGTCACATCTGGGCTAGTGCATCTGCTTCTAGTCTCTCGCTCCTTGACAAGTTTCAAAAGAGAGTCGCAAACCTGATAGGCCCTGAACTGGCATCTAAGCTTCAGCCTCTGTCCCATCGACGAAATGTTGCATCCCTCTGCCTTGTCTACAAGTATTTTAGTGGTGAATGCTCTGACGAACTGCAATCACATGTGCCCCCACGACGTGAGCACCCTCGAAACACCCGACAGGCTGCTAAATCCAATCCCCACACTGTAGAGATCCCTAGATGTAAAAGATCTTTTTACTCCAATAGTTTCTTCCCCAGAACCGCTAGACTCTGGAATTCCATTCCAGGTCCCTGCTTCCCCAACAGTACTGACGTGCAGAAGTACAAGTGTAACGTGAACCGATATCTTGCTGCCCAAATCCCTACATAGTACCCCAGTAGGTTTGGCCCCTGATAGTAGCCCCCTACACCAAAGTGGTAATTTGCCTTGTTTGGGGTGAAAATGTAAAAAAAAAACTAAACAAAAAAAAACGTTGTTGTCTACCTGCTGGCGTGGTTTGACGGATGGTGAGAAAGATCGATTAAACGAAAAATTTTAAGGCAATCATGTGTAAGGGGCAAAGAAGGTTGCGGTAGATGAAGGATGAATGGTAGAGGCAGAAAACTTAGGAAATACAGCTTGCCTCTGATTCGAGCAACACCAAGGTCTTATACAGCCTACTGCGTGCAGTTTACTGACCATCCTGATCACCTATTGTCATTTGCGCTCGAGGGATGGTGGGGGTCTTCTTCGAGACTCTATCGACATTCTTTATAGATTGAGGAAAGCTTTTCGGTGACCTCTTAAACTGGCCTTCTTACTTTGTTCAGTAGTTTGTTCGGTCGATTCCTAGCAATCCGGTCAGGGATAGCTTGGAAGAGTTTCCCTCCCTCCAGGAGGTTGAAGCAGCTGTCCATAAGCTGAACAATGGGCAGTCTTGTGACCAAGATGATGCAGACTGCTTGGCGAGATGAGTGTGATCCGCAGGATAAGCGGGGTGCATTGTTGGTGGAGCTATACAAGGGAAAGGTTTCCAGAGATGTATGTGAAAACTATCGGGGTATCTCTTTGCTTTCAATAGTCATTAAGGTTCTCTGTAGGATAATGCTAGACAGAATGCTGGAGCACATTGCTGAAGATATTTTGCTATGATCGCAGTGTTGTTTCAGAAGTATTCGAGCAACAGCGGATCAGAAGTTTCAGAAATATTGGAGCAACAGTGGATATGATTTTAACAGCCAGGCAACTACAGGAGAAATGTATAGAACAGTGAAATGGTGTGTATCATGTGGTCATCGATTTAACCAAGGTCTTTGATACAGTCAATAGGGAAGTTTGTGGGAGATTCCGAAAAAAGCTTGGCTGTCCTGACAAGCTCTCCACAATGATATGTTGGGGAAATCTGTCTGATCTTATTTCGGTAGACAATGTTGTTAAGCAGGGTGGCATTCCTGCATCCGCACTCCTTGCGTAAGATTTCACCATGGTCTTTCGGATGGCATTTGCGGGGTGTACTGATTGTGTCTTTATTCGATACCGAACTACTGGAGGGTTGTTCAACATTAACCGCTTCAATACATGTACATAAGTACTCACCAACACGATCCGTGACTTGCTCTATGCGGATGACTGTAATGTGGTGGCCCATACGGTGGCTGGTACGCAGCACCTTGTGGACGCCTCTGCAGTTGCTTTGGGCGTATTGGCTCTGACTATCAATACAAAAAAATGTATCATGCTCCAGGCATATCATGCTATGTGTCATCAGTTCATATCTATGGGTCAAAGATAGCGGGTGTCGCTAAGTTTGTATACTTGAGTTGCATACTAAGCATGCCTGGTGCCCTGGATGATGATGTATCGTTATCGATCAGCAGGGAAAGTGACGTCTACGAAATGTTGGACAAGCGTTAGCGGAGCTGTCATGGGATATCGCGGCCAACAAAGCTTTACGCCACATGCCTTCTCTCTACACTTCTCTTTGTCTGTGAAACTTGGACAACTACAGGAAGAATCTGAGAAGTCTCGAACGGTTTAACCAGATGTGCCTATGGTAAATCTTAGATGTGGGTTGGCGAATGTATGTTAGTGATGTTCTTGAACGGATCCTAGGTTTAAGTATTGAAGCTCACATTATCTAGGATAGACTGAGATTAAGTGGACATGTGGGGGAGGGTAAGACAGTTGACTTCCCAAACAACACATTTATGGCGAGATCGCTGAGGGAAGATCTCTGGCTCAAAAGCCTAAAATGATATTCACGGATTGCTTGATGTCCACCTTTAAGAAAACATGCGAGATGGATGAAGGAACCTGCGAGAGACTTGCTTTGGTTCGTAGAGGGTGACAAAGGACCTTGCGGGGAGATGAGGGAAGGTTTAAGGCCAGTCGAACACAGTATGAGCTACTTAAACAAGATATCCGGAAATAGATGGCGAAAGAAGGAAGGGATTGGCGGGTGCACAAAATTGGTCTGAAATGTAAGGTGTGCAAAAGAATGTATCTGATAAGAGCTGGGTTGAAAATCCACCAGGCTACTCATCAACGCAGTTGAACATACAGCAGATTTGTGTTGTCAGATCAACCCTGTGTGGGTGGACGAGCAAAACAGCGGACGGTTTGAAGCGAAATTGTATTATACATAAAAAAGACGATCAAAAACGTTCTTATAGCGAGGTGTATGCATGCACATTGTGAGCCAAAGAATGTCAAGGTTTTGCAGGGATAAAAAGTATCCTCCGTGTGGCCCATCACTGATTTGTTTTCGGGTTAGGGCCAGGGTTATAACTATACAAATACATTTATATATATATATATATATATATATATATATATATATATATATATATGTATATATATATACACAAACATATACATACATGTATTTATTTATATAAATAGATATAGATATATATATAAATCTATATGTATACATATATATGTAAATATATATATAAATGTATATATACTTATATGTATAAATAGATATATACATATATATACATATATATATACTTATATATATATACAATCTAAATATACATATAAATATATATATACATATATATATATAAATCTATATATATATACATATATATATATATACGTATATATGAATTTGTATATACATATATAAATATATATATATATATATATATATGCATATAAATATATATATACATATTCATATAAATATATATATACATATTTATATAAATATATATACATATTTATATAAATATATATATATATATATATACATTTTTATATAAATATATATATAAATATATATATACATATTTATATAAATATATATATATATAAATATATACATATTTATATAAATATATATACATATTAATATAAATATATATATACATATTTATATTAATATATATATATAAATATATATACATATTTATATACATATATATATATATAAATGTATATATACATATTAATATAAACATATATATAAATATACATATACATATTTTTACAAATATATATATATATATATATACATATACATATCCATAGAAATATATATATATATACATATATATACATGTGTGTGTATAAATATATGGGTATATGTATATCTATATAAACAAATATATAAATATATGTGTATCTATATATATATATGTATGTAGATATGAATATATATATATATGTATATACGTGTATATATGTATATGTCTATATATACATATATATGTATGTATATGCATGTATGTATATGTATATACATATATACATACGTACACGTGTATCTATCTGTATATATATAAATATGTATAGATATATGCAAACCTATATATATATGCATATATATACATATATATAGAGAGATATATGTATATATATGTACAGATATATGTATATATATGTATATATATGTATATATAGATGTATGCATATATATATGTATACATATGTATATATATGCATACATATGTATATATGCATATATATATATATGTATATATATGCATACATGTGTGTATATATGTATATATATATGTATATGTATATATATATGTATGTATATATGTATATGTATACATATGTATATATGCTTATATATGTGTTTCTATGCATATGTGTATGCCTTTATATTTATGTATATGTATATATATATGTATATATCCATGTGTATATATATATGTATATATCTATGTGTATATATATTTATATATATATGTATATATCCATATATATATGTATATATATATATATATATATGTATATATCCATATGTATATATGTGTATATATCTATATATATATATATATATATATTTATGTATATATCCATATATATATGTGTATATATCTATGTATATATTTACATATGTATATGTATACTTAGGTATATATGTATTTGTATATATATATATATATATATATATATATATATTTATGTATATACATATATGTATATGTATTTATATGGGTATTTACGCCAATGTATATGTATATATATATTTATATATGTATATATGTATTTATATACATGTATATATATGCATATATGTGCATATATATGTATATGTATTTGTGTATATATGCATAGATATATATGTATATATGATGTATATATATACGTGTTTGTATATATGTATATATCTCTCTCTATATATATATATATGTACATGTGTGTGGATATATTTATATGTCCATGTATATATGTGCACATATGTATGCATATATTAATTAATATGTGTATACATGAATATATATGAATATATATGTGTATATGTGTATATATGTATTAATATGTATATATATATATGTATATATATATGTATACATGTATATATGTATATCTATATATGCATTGGTTTCTATATATATATGTATATATGTATATATATTTATATATATATATATGTTTGTATACATATATATGTATATATATATATATATGTGTGTGTGTGATGTTGTTAATATTCGTCTTTCTGAGTAAGTATTTTGTTATAAATGTCACTTGCCTTTTTAGAAGACTGCGATGAGGCATTTTATTACCTTGTCTATTGTTAAATAGAGTTAGATTAAGACATGTTTTCTAATAGACTTGCATCTATGCAGCTTCGATTTTTATGTCATAAAGATATGATAACCATCGATGCGACTTTATGCGTGTGATTTTTGTGGTCTGTTTCATAACATTTATGCTCATATACTTATATACTCGTTTTGGTCCGCGCTTTCCTATGAAATATATGTAAAGATTACTTTCATCTTTGATGTTTTTAATATAATGTTCGATTTAGCTTGTATGTGTGCTAATGACTCATTGTTTGATATAGTCATGGATATTAATTTAATTACATAAACATTCGGTGTCCTTGACTTGCTTTCCTAAAAAGATACAATGTCTAGAGCATATTACATTTAAAATTGTTTCACCGTCGTCTGTAGATCATGCTTAGCGTAAATGACGAACTTACGAAATTTCCAGTCTCGTTTAAGGGTTAATAATCCGGCCAATCATAAGAAATTATGATTGGGTATTGTAAAAATACCATAAGAATACAAAAATGTAATAACGATTAGGTTTTCTTAGTAGGAATTTATTCATATAAGATTTTAACACATCTATTGTATAGTAAGGCATCAACAGCGGACACACACTATTGTGTTCTACAACTGAAAACTACTAAGAACGCAAATGTCCTCCATCGATCTTCTTCTATAAAATAATGATAGAGCAGAGACAGATCTCACACCTCTTCTGTAAGAAACAGCATGTAGGAAGGCGAGGACGTTCTTGCCTACTAAATTACGTAGACGTAATTGTAGCCTGTCAAATCAGGAAAATGTACTCTTATAATTTCTACTTTAGATGTTGCAACAGTTGTGAATATAAGTACGTATTTTACACCTGCATCGGAAACAAGATACTCTCTAAGATATAAAACAATTCCACTATTTTCCCAGTGATTCTGACAACGCTCCTCCTGCACGTCTTATATTCATATTGAAGGTGAAAAGTATGTGCATACTATTGTTCACTAACAGAGACGTCAATTTCAAGTAAGAAAAAATGAGTATAATTTATGTTCGAAAGTTTGAAGTTTACTTTGGATTGCAATTGTTAACATTAACAGTGACTAGAAAAGGAGATAAAATATCTCAATGATCCGTGTATTTTTCGTCTTTGGAAGTGGGTTTATATAGATAGATTATTGTATGTCCTGCATATATGTACACAGAATATCGAGGAATGCGATTAAAATCAGGAAACGAAATTGGTACAACGATGGATTCCTGTTAAACAGCATTTTCAGTAGCACATGCGTTGTCCATTAACTGCAAATTTAATAATCCTTTTTCAAGAAAAGACTTTGCTCTATAAAAAAGTGATGCCAATATATTTAATGATACTGTGTGACATTAGAATCTGATTTTGATCATTAAATTGCCTGTTTTTTTTTTTGCTGAGTTACTTCACACTTCTCTATTAATCACAAACTAAAGCAACGTACCCATAACGCACAGGATGTCGATTGGTGTATACTATGATGAGAAACCCCATAACTTTTCTTCGTCTCTTCTGTTAGGGTCAGTTTTTCTTATAGAATTAATTATATTGATAAGTTTGCAAAAATCATAGGCATATATGTGTATGCCGCTTAGAATATTGTCAATCCTGGGAGAAAAGTTCCTCACAGAAGAATGTTGCTTTGTTTAATACTAAACTCATCATTTCAGTCTGTTGAGATTAGTTTCGATGACAGCACGGCATCTGTTAAGAAGAGCATTACTTATGCGTCAAAACTAAGCAATTTTAGACTTGACCGATAACCGACAACTGTCTCATATTTTCTATAACGGTTTTGCAGTATTTACTTTCAGGCCTTTATACTGTATTTCTTCTGATAACCATTTTTGTTTGTTTTACAACAATAAAAATATTGATTTCTATATGCAATTTAATCGGCACATTCAGGAATGTACCACAGTAAAGTTATAAGTGATCATGTAGAAAGATTATAGTTATGAGGAGTCAGATTCAATAGATACCATATCTTGATTGAACATATATATACATATATATATACATATATATATATATATATATATATATATATATATATATATATATATATATATATATATATATATATATATATGTAATCAATGCCCTGAAACAATTCTAGTCGGCCCCGGGGAACCAATATAGAGTGCTATGGAGAGGGGCATCTTAGGATTTGTTTTTATCTGAAGTGAACAAGGGGGTGATCCGAAAATCCAAGCGCGTACATTTCGCAGCATGATAAAAGTTTATGGCAGGTTATAAGAATAGATGTAGTATGGTTAGAAATTGTCCCTTAGCATTAGGGAGGCACCTGCATCCGTAAATAATCTGTATCAGGTAATATAAAAGGAAGAACTGCTGTTGAACCTCGCGTAATAGTTTGTTTTATTTGAGTGGGCAAGCCAAATAAGGCTGTAAACGTTGACATCCAAACATGCGTGAATGTTTCCTGAGGGATTTCCAGTAAGGATGCGATTAATTGGTCTTACGAAATATGGTGACATCATTGTAGTTGGACAAGTATAGAGGAGATGAGAAAAGCGGTGCAGCGTGTAATAGCTATTTGAATGTATATGTAGCGTAGTTTGAGCCATTCTTGGAGATGTCTTTAACGCAGGGAAAACCGTAAATTATTAAGCTCTATATTCTATATTCGGGGCATCTTATGGCGCAGGTTTAAATTCATAGATTAATATCAGTAAGCCGTCAAACAGACGGGTGACTAAATGTCAGTTTCGCAAGTAAGAACAAGTCAGTTTGGTCCGTCAAAATTGGATTTCAACCTTCCAGAGGTTGGAATACATAACTGGTAGTAATGGCATTTGTTATATATTCAGGTTTACCGAACAGTCTATTATTATTTTTTTGTTTTTTTCATAACGTAAAGAATTACAGATATAGACAAAAATAAAACGAACGATACAAAGTCCAAAACATCGTTGATCACTAATGGAGGAGCATTTGTAAAAGTTACCAATATAAGACCATCGAGAAACCTAATGAGAAAGTATTTCATGGTTCAATCTGTATTGTCTAAATGGCAACAGAGCAGAACTTCATTTGCATCTGTTGACATTACAGCTGCATTTGGAGTCATAGTAACGTTTCGGTTTCTGCCTATCAAGTAGTTAACACTAATTCAGTGTTAACCGTTTACATTCAGCCCTCCTCCATAATACATAAAGTAGCAACAGTGATAAAAAAAGACAACACAGAATGTTTCCTCTCACAAATATGTCGAACATAAAGTATGTATCTCCTCTGAGTGATGAGCATGCCTTATTAAAGAGAAAAAATTACAGACAAAATAAGAAAATGAATCTACCATGCTTTTATTAACTGTCCCTGTTATTATTTAATGTATTACTAATAAAAAGGAGCCCACTTAGTATTGCACTTATAAGAAGTCTAGGGTATACTCTATAAATATGAAGATATGCTTTATTCGCTTATTTGTAAAACTTCATCAAGGGGGTATTCTAAAAGAGATGCTTTCGTCATCATTATGAACGAGTTCTGGATACTGAAGGCATTTTTTTTTTGCCTAGACATTTTTTACAAATAAATTACGATCATCAATAGAAATGGTTTTCCATATGTTAGAAGTAAGTGTTCGTCATTGCTAACTAGGGTTATAATCAGGATTCGGTCCTGGGGTTCGGGATGGAGTGTGTCACTCTCTCGACAACAGAACATTTCTGCCTTCTTCTTTTTCAATCGACCACAACTGGCCTCTCGCCAAGGATGCCACACCGCATAATCAAAAAATCAGCAATACGAAATTCTTTTCAAGAGAAGATTATTTTCTCTTTGCTCCCCCAGGAATTTGTCGCAGCTTTTATATCCTCCTATCTAGAAAAAAAAGGAAGAGACAGGAAAAAAATAGCTTCTCCCATCATGCTCTGCCTTCCCAAGATGCCCTCGCGTATACAAATGCGCTGACCATTTTTTCCTTTATCTTACCCACCGAGCGATGCAAATATGCCCGGTACGTTTCTTTTTTTTTTGTTTGTTTCTTATTTTCTAACCATGTATCACAGAATATAGTGTTCCGTATGTTAGAAGTAAGTGTTCGTCATTGCTTACTGATACTCCGTGCAAAAGCCGAGCACCACTTTTACATTGGAATTGGAATTTCTCTTTCCGAACTTTCCGAGAACAGAGTTCCATGTATTGTAGGCATGGCCTACTTTTGCATTGAAATAACCGAGGAGAACAACCTTATCCGCTGCAGGGAAGTTAACTATGCCTCATTTATCATCGTCTGGTAAGGTCATTGTCGGTGCGTTGACTATGATAGTAATAAGGCTACGTTGCTCGCCAGGGCTCTCTGTAAGGCTGCTGATTATGTGAGCGAATCCAGCTCCGTCAGATAGATTACCAGGACAGTCCCTCCAGAAATACGTGCTTGCTGTTTCGCTCAGTTGGCCCTGCCCGCAAAATTTTTCGTCCTGCAATGCGGGTGTGTCGATATTTGTATTCTCGAGCTACAGGTGTATGAATGCTCTTCTTTTATATGATATTTTAACCGAGTATGTATGGAACATTGTTCTGACGTTCCATGTAGCGATGTTGCTCTTTTGAGGGTGTTTTTCTCCTTCTGTTGTTATGCTGAGTTGAACATTCACTGCCCGCAGTTTGAGAGTCAGATAGTCTTGGGATAGTTTTGTTAATAGCACTTTTTATACAGGCGTCCTTTTCAAGGAAAAGCAATGCTATCCCTAACCAGGGCAACTTGGTCGTCCGCTTCGCTTCTGATGGAAAGGTAATATTGACCACAACGGTAAAGGTTGCTTTGCTCTAACGCAAAAACAGTAGAGAATCTCCGACTTATGATTACACAAGAGGCAGTATGTCACTGACCACCGATGTCTTAACACGTCGTGCACACTATCAACCCCTACCCCACTGTCTTATCGGTTCACATGCCATGCTTAGGCGAGGACAAAAAGTGAACCCCCCAAAACACAATACCGCTGCCTTGTGTGCCCTATCATGGCAAATGGGTATATATATATATATATATATATATATATATATATATATATATATATATATATAATGTGAAACTATATCACAGACTAGTCATAAATCGTTTTCGAAACTAAGACTGTTTATTTCAGATTAAAACTTACATCTTCTTACAAGGGCTATATGTTAAAGCATCTAAATGATAAAAGCGCAATTAATACTGTATATAAACACAAACACACACATATATACACACGTATATATGAATATATATATATATACACATGTATATAAGAAAATGTGTGTGTAAATTAGTGGATAAATACAAACTCAATACATAAAGTATAGTGGAATTATAAACGCATATATAGATATAACTAAATATGTAGATATGCGTGTATTTATACATGTTTGACTCAAGTATATATATATATATATATATATATATATATATATGTATATATATGTGTGTGTATTACGACTCCATATAAATATATGAATTCCACTTAACGTTAAAATCCTCTCTGATCAAAAAATATCTTCCATATTCTCGAATTCATCGTCAAAGTAATCTAGGAGTTTTATTTTCGATATAAAAATAAATGTTATTAAATGTCAGAGAAAAAATCTTGACGTGATGTATAAATATTCTACTTTCCTTTGCCTTTCATCGTTCGTAGCAAAATCAAAGAAATCACAGCAAATATATTTTATGAGTATGCGGAACACACGTACAGATGTGCATTTACAAATGTTAAACTTTCTCGCTCTCTCTCTCTGCATCTCCCTCGCTCTCTCTCTCTCTCTCTATATATATATATATATATATTATATAAACGTATATACATAAAGTATATAAAAATATTTATATATATATATATATGCATACATGACAAATATATATATCGATCTATCTATCTATATATATATATATATAGACACATATATGTATGAATGCATATATATACATATATATATATATATATATATATATATACAACTACGTATATACAAAATATTCACACATATACACCCACACACACACACACATATATATATATATATATATATATATATATATACATCTATATATATTTATATATATATATATATATAATATAAAGCTGAATGTGTGTGTGTGGTCACAACTAGGCTCCTATATGTTTGAATATGGAAAAAAAATGATTGCATATAATGAGAGAATATGTATCGAGACACAGGAATGGGTATGTTTTATCTGGCAGAACGGTGTTTCATAAAAATTATGGGGTCAGCGGCCGCGCCTGCTCCACACAGTATGAAAATAAAATATAAAAAAAACAAAAGTTTTAAAGTGTTTTTCATGTACATAAGAATACTTTGATAAGTATGTTGTAACTTTAATAGTGATGGCATAATAAGATTGTGGGGTCTTCGTTCGCGCCTGACCTCCATAGAATGGAAATAGGCATACACTTTAATAAAGACTTTTCATATCTACCTGCGTAAGAATACTACGGTAATAATATTTCACTTTGAAGAAATATGGTATAATAAACTCACGGGGTGTTCGTTCGCGCCTTATCTCCATAGAATGGAAATATGTCACAAAGTTTAACAAGGTGTTTTTTAATAAAGATCCACAGAATATTGTGATAAGTGTTTCAGTGTGAACAGGTATGGAATAATAAGTCATAGGGTTTATCTACTTTATTTTTACTTTCACCGTGTTTTTCTTTGATTTTGATACCCCCAAATTCAACCCAAATTTACAACCCTTTCTTTTCGTAACTCATCATAATTTCATAAATCGGAGTCCATTTTCTGAAAGCTATTTTTGCACCCAGTCAACAACAGGTATTTTGTTTGTATATATATATATATATATATATATATATATATATATATATATATATATATATATATATATATATCCCCCTTGCATCGGTGTATAACGATCTATCTGTGTAAGCCCATTCGATGCGTAATGATGAAGACGCTATCACTCCGTTTTACCGAGATCTCAGTCGTGCCTTTTCCTCTTTTCCTTTATCTGAAAAAATCTTACTCATGATTGATTTAAATACAAGGGTTGGCAAGGATTAACACACCTGGGACTCACTCGGCCGGTTTGAAGAAGGTAATGTCAATAGTAATGGTCTGTATGTTCTCCATCTATGGACTCAGTTTGACCTTTATACCTGTTACACTTTCTTCAGCCGCAAGAGGGGGGCATACGTTTACTGGGACCTACCCTGGTTCAAAACAAGGTCATTTGATTGATTACATTATTTCCAGGACAAAAGATTTGCAGGGCGTCTGTAGTGTGCGTTTATGGGTGGAGCTGAATGCGGTACATATCACTTTTTGGTACGTGGGAAGTAGAACATCTGTATAAGGAGGGCGTGTAGGTCGGGTGGTGTTACGGTTTCCAGGCGGGTTGATGTGTCCGAGCTGGATGATCGATGTGTACATGAAAAGCTTCGATCCGTAGTTAATTCTACTGATTTTGATCGGGCATGGACGCATTTTAAAAATACCGTGTTTCGCTTTATCAGGTTTTGTTACGGTGAACATAAATGCCCTATTGATAATTCTGGGAAAGTTGGGATGCCCACCTCAATTTCTACGATTACTCAGGATGTTCCACACTTATATGAAGACTCATTGAACTTCACTTGATGCCTAGTAGAACCCATAACATTTAACAATGGTGTGAAGCCGGGTGATATCCCAGCCCCTACACGTTTTTCTATTTATTTTGCCACTATGCTTTCCTATGCATTTAGGGACTGTTTTCCTGGTGTTGTTTTGCGTTTCAGAACCACATGTAAGGTGTTTCATCTTCGCCGTGTTCATGCTTCTACCAGGAAATTTCAGAAAATGGATCTGTTTTCAGGGGACTGTGCGTCTTTTGGGCTTACTATTAGTATCAATAATACTAAGGTCATGTTTACACCTCCACCCGGTAGGTTGTATGTGGAACCAAATATGTTTCTCAACAACCGGACACTTGCCGCGGTTGACACATTTGTGTATTTGTGTATAGGATACAGCGTGTCACCTAGGCTGTTGGTGGCTTAGAGAAGCGAGTGTAGTCTTAAATGGGCATAACTATTCATCTATCAGTGTTTATCAATCTTGGATTTTGCCATCTCTATTTTACGCTTCTGAGGCCTGGACAACTTATGGTAGACACATACAAGTCATGAAGAAAGTGCACCAGAAATTCCTGAAACATATTCTGGCATAGGGTGGAGCTGTTTTATACCTGATATAGATGTTCGAATGCGAGCTGACGTACCTTGTATCGAGAAGTTGATTATACGCAACCAGATGAGGTGGGCTGGACAACTGACAAGGATGCGCGACTATAGATTGTCAAAGCGCCTGTTCTATGGTAAAATTACACAAGGAAAACGTCCACAACATAAACCCAGTAAACGCTTTAGGGATAACATGAAAGATAATTTAAAGCTCTTGGTATTGACGTGTTCAGTTTGGAACGTGCTTCTAATGATCGTAAAAAGTGGCGTGCCTTGGTCTATTATGGTTGTGATAGATTTGACAAGAAAAATATGAACATGCAAAAATAAAGCGTGATGTCCGGTAGAAAAAATATTTCGGACCCATAAGGTCTGCCGGATGCTTTCCTGAAGAACCATATCTGTTAGTTATGCGGCAAAATGACTTTACAGGATCTGGCCATGCAAGCCACAAGTGATCACATGGTGATCAGTATTTCTGTGATCGGTTAAACACTGCGGGACACAGATGCTCTTTTTGCTCTGTAGTCGGTAAATCGGGTGCCGGCTTGAAGCGTCATATAACCGTCCACAGTAGAGCAGCACAAGTTGGCACCCCTCAATCTCAGATGTGCCCTTTTCAACAGGCTGGTCTGAAGAGCCATCTTCGTTCCCACAGTAGATAGAAATTGATGCATATTGATCACATCTCCACATGTATATATATCTATATATATATATATATATATATATATATATGCCTGTATAAATGTATACATATATATATATGCATATATACATACATATATATATATAAATATATATATGTATATATATATATATATATATATATATATATATATATATATATATATATGTGTGTGTATTAAATGATTTTTATACAGATTGAGAAGTGCATCGACAGTATAATACATACCGGCGCAGTACAATTTTCCTTCCAATTTCTACCGAGTTTCGCAAAATATTGTATGGTTGTCTTCTACGTTAGATCAACAGTGAAGATCCGTCCTAAAAGCTTGAAAACGTGACAAGAGAAATTCCTTTCAATTGGGGCATGGCATGAATCAGGACAAATATGATGAAAAGAGAAGCTTTGATTTTTAATCATTCAAATAAACCAATCCCATTTTTCCTAATGCGGCACATATTCAAGATAAGAACAGAGTGAATAAGTAATACCTTTTTCATTGATGGTTTGAAGTGTTGCCATTGTGGTTCCGTGTGCATTAATCTGTAAATGATTCAGGAATGTCATTTTGTTGATCAGTGATAGATAACAGGAAGAGGTTAGACCCAGAATAGAACAATGAGGCATGCCAAAGATAATGCCCTGATTTTCTTATATATGCAAATCAATAGATACTCTTATCAGCCTATTGGAGAGAAAGTATTTAATATTTGAGAAAGCATTTCCATCAATTCCAAAGCTGAGGATTTTGTGAGATAGATTTCATGCAACACTCAATCTGAAGTCATTTATGTGGTAAGAAATATTACCTCGTTATTTAGTTAAGATAGGATGTATATAACGCAGAATGGACATCATGATGCATGTCACTAAGCACGTTATTTTGTTTTCTTATAACTGATATTAGCAAGTTTCTCATTGCACCCAAACGATTTATTGGACTTTACAGACAGAAAGAGTTGGATGATATCCTGGATAAAAAATTAAAAACTGGAAAGTTTGATAAAAGTGTTTAAAGGGCTAAATGATTAATACAACTTCGGTTTTATTCCACACACACACACACACACACACACACACACACACACACACAGATATATATATATTATATATATATATATATATAGATATATACGAGCAAACAGTTAATAAACATGTGAAAAACACTTTGAAAAAGAGTTAAAAACATATTTAACCTGAAAAGGAAACTCTTGATAAGTGGATAGTCCTTAATCCGTGGGGTCGGTTTAGCATACAAAAGTATTTGATGAAACAAAAAGTAAGTCAAAGATCTTACTTGAGAACAAAAAAGTGACGCAGAGGGAATATGGTGAAGAAAAAGGTGATTAATCGTGAATGGATAGTCTGGTGGAAGATAAATAATGCAGTGACGGTTAAATCCAAATATATAACTTCAAGAAAGTTAATTGAATTTCCTTTTGCACAAGTAAAATCCAAGGAAATCCCGTAATTGGAAGATTGTCCAAAATAATCAAAAGGCAGAAATCCATGGAATAATTCACAAAAATGGGTACAAGGGAAAAAAGGAGAAAAAATCCCAATAATATTAATAAAAGAAAAAAAGATATGCTTTTCACTCTAGTGCCGATATATATATATATATATATATATATATATATATATATATATATATATATATATATAAAAAGCCCATGCATATTTAGGTAGAGCAATTTAGTAAAATGAGCCCATCAGTTGATTATTAGCGTTCGTCGAAGATTCTGTTTGATTAGTTGTAAATAAACAATAGATTTCAGAACTTTAAAAGCGGTAGACCATGTCTTCATCAATAGAAATTTGTGGGGTAGTGTATCAAATAGATTCTTGTATGTCACATTCCTCGAAAGGGATGAAGGCTAGTTTACAACACTACCATTTTACGACACAGCGAAACGGTCTGCTGTTACTGACTCTAAATATATGCACAAACACTCACCTAACCACACACACACACACACACACACACACACATATATATATATATATATATGCATATATACATATACAGAGAGAGCGAGATAGACAGAGACAGAGAAAGACTGAGAGTATTAGAGGAAGAGAGGACACATTAGCAAGATTAAAATTGTACTGTGCAAGTAGAGAGGGGATTAAAGGAATGAACACAAGGAGAAAAAGAAAAGCATAAAACGTAAGGCACTTTGAAAATCTAAATGATTGACCAGCGAATAACAACAGTAAACAGAACACGTATAACGCTTCTTCGAAATGGAGAACTTAATAAAGATATGAGATGACAAAAGAGTAAAAATTAAATTATTCACTCTCTCGATACCCGGGAAATTGATAAAGTGCTATGTTCCAAGTCGTTTTCTGAAATCAATACTTATCAAACAGGAAATAGACTTTGCAATTTGATTTGAAAACAAATTATCTCTCTCCAAAAAATATTACACTATTTCAGTAAACTTACACACAGATACACGATTAACACACGCGCATACACACACCCACACACACACACATATATATATATGTATATATATATATATATATATATATATATATATATATATATATATATATATACATATATATATATATATATATATATATATATAAATTTGTAATTTTCATTGTATGTAAAAGTATGGGGCAATTTCCAAATGAAATCGCGCATTTAATATTTTCTAGAAATATATGTGAATATATATATATATATATATATATATATATATATATATATATATATATATACATATATATATAATTGTGTGCTTTTCATTGTATGTAAAAGTATGGGGCAATTTTCAAATTAAATCGCGCATTTAATATTTTCTAGAAATATGTGTGAATATATATATATATATATATATATATATATATATATATATATATATATATATAGTGGGTATGTGTGTGTGTGCCCCTACGCATGCACATCATAGACGTACTCATACTTTATTCATATTAAACATAATATTTGATATGTAAACTGCGTATTGCATATAACATTCATAAGCATGTAGATGTATGGTAATATACATATATGTCGGGTGTTTCATTTACGGTCTGCATATTTTCAGCGTTACGTTAGAGAGCTAGTTTAATTTCACGTATTATCTTCAAGAATCATGCATATAATATACAGGCATACCAAGTACCGTACAACATATTCTATAACACATTGTAACTATCCACACCAATATATATATTTTTATTGTATAAATAAATTTGTAGCTCATAATTAGTTAATTGTGCGTACACGTTCTGTTTGATATTAATAGTTGAAGGCAAAATAAAAGGGTATAAATTGCACTTCCATGGGAAACATTTCTCTCTTACAAGTGTGGGATGCGCTCTTCTAACTCCTCTGACGCATCTCCGTGTTTTTCTTTTTATGGTATTTGTTTTCTAATATGATATTACGTGAAATTGATTTGATAAATTTCCAACATCAATTGATGCTTACCGTTTATTACCATAATTAAAATAAACCAGTATAGATTTAAATATTATAATATTCTAATGCATTTTTTTACTAATAAAATGAAACAAATATAGCGTTGCCCATTTTTTATGTTTTTTTTTATCTTAAATTGCTTCACGCCGAATTTTGTCTGCTTTTTATCACGTCGTTATATTGTGCATACAAATGTTCTTCATAGATTAACTTGATATTTATTCTAGCTGACCATATAATCTTAATTTTAGTATTATGCATTTCAATATCACAGGATTGGAAATTATATGTGTTTACATTTGTATGTTATCATGGGTAAGAGTCATACATAATTATTAACGATAAGTATGGCAAAAAGCATTAAATTTACTGTCTACAAAACATTTAAAATTTTACAGTCTAGCAAAAGTGGTAAAAACACATATTTGTTCGTTAAAGCTTACTCGATGAATACTATTAAAGAATAAGTTAAATGGTCGAAAGCAATAGCAAATGCTGTAGAAGAAAAAGAAAAGAAAACAAAAGCAAATATAACATCCGGATGTGTCGATAATAACATCGCAACCGAAAAATAAATATCGCTGCCGGCAAATATATAATGTATTGTTTTTTGTAAGGGCTGTTTTTGTTGGGGGAGGGTAGCAGAGTGTCAGTTTTTGTGCGTGTTTACCTTCCCCAAAACACACGCACGAACCCCTCCCCCCAAAAAAAACACTTATACATATATTCACACACTCGAACGCAAAAGTACAAAGCATAAACACATTGGTTTTTGAATCGAATAGTTACAAGGTCCCAGTTATTTTATATAATGTATACTTTATTTTAGAAATTTATTTTACAACTACATATTAGTGTTTAGAAAAGAATGTACGAACACACACGAAAGTATATACGCAAGGTCATATAATTATTTCTTCAAAGAGTAATGGTATCGTACTAATGAAACAAAAGCTTTTGTTTCAGTTTGAGGGTGTTTGGTTTATATGAGTAAGAATATGATTCCAGAATAATAGAAAATGCAGAACGCAACTCATCGTAATGTGCAGACGATGTGGTTGGAGATTTTAGGAATTATGTTTTAGAAAACAGAAAGATAATGTTATGTCTGTGCAGATTATAAGAATTTCAGGGCGATGTGCAAGGAACAGTGTAGAAAAAATGTAACCAGGGGCAAGAGCATCAATAGTAGGACTTAATATTAAGGGAGAAAAATAGAAAGTTGTTCCTCTGAAGATGCTTGCTTTCGTGATGTGCGTGCTCCAAGAATGATATGTAGGATTTTATTATAGCGATAAAATGTGTCTATAATAGTGTTGTTTAAGTAACAGGAGATATTGGCTTATAATGTAGACATTATAAAACTGTCTGTGACAGCTGTTCACTCAAACCTGAGATAATATGTGCAGAGGGGAATTTCTGCAATCTTATACATATGTATAGACTCACACACACACACACACACACACACACACACACACACATATATATATATACAAATTATATATATATATATACCAATTATATATATATATGTATACCAATTATATATATGTATATATACCAATTATATATATATACACCAATTATATATATATATCGGTTATGTATATGTATACCAATTATATATATATATATATGTATACCAATTATATATATATACAAATTATACACATGTGTATGTATATACAAATAATGTGTATATATATGTATATATATACACAAATTATATATTTCTATGTATATATGTAATTATATATATGCATATATATGTATATTTACAAATTATATATATATATACAAATTATATATATGTATACATACAAATTATATACATATATATATACATGTATATTTACAAATTATATATATATACAAATTATATATGTATATATACAAATTATATATATGTATATATATATACACACACATATATATATATAAATATATATATATATATATATATATATATATATATATATATATATATTAGCAAATTACCCGTAGTTGACTAGGCCTACAGAAAATGAACTCAGATTTATGAAAGTATGATATGTTATGAAAAGGAAGAGTTGTTAATTTTGGTTGAATGTCGTGATACCAAAACCAAAGCAAAATATGCCCAAAGTGAAAATAAAATAGATAACCCCCATAATGTATTATACCATACCCGTTCACACTGAAACTCTTATCACAATATTCCCTGGATCTATATTAAAAACAAAAAAAAACTTTTTAAACCTTGTGAGATATTTCGATTCTATGAAGGACAGGTGCGAACGAACACTCCATAATTTTATTATATCATATGTCTTCAAACTGAAAAATAATTATCAAGTTATACTTACGCAGATACATATGAAAAGTCTTCATTAAATTTGTGTCTATTTCAATTCTATGGAGGCCATGCGCAAACGTAGACCCCACAGTTTTATTATAGCATCCCTATTTAAGTTTTAACATACTTATCACAGTATCCTTCTGTACATCTATATCAAAAACACTTGTAAACGTTTTTTAATTTTTTTTTTATTCTCATACTTTGTGGACCAGACGCGAACGCATACCCCACAATTTAAAGGAACCACCGTTCTACCAGATCAAAAATTCCCATCATTATATGCAATCAGTTGTATAAAATAATCAACCATATAGGATCCTATTCATGACCAGATACACACACCCACATTCAGCTTTATATATATATATATATATATATATATATATATATATATATATATATATATATAAGCGAAAATATATGTATGAATGTGTGTTCGCTTTTTCTGTGTGTCTACAAAAGGCTTCTCTCAGAGAAGAGGTCGGTCAGTTCACAACAATTTAAAACATTTTATATCACATATAAATCGTAATATCTCACAGTTTACAACGAAGCTCGGCTGTCTATTTAATTGGCTCGATTTCGGGAAGATAAATATCCAATATTTGTCGCTCGCCGCATGTTGGTTAGTCTTTTTTCCAATAACATCTTGGTGGCAGGTAATGAAATCCCGCAGTCAAACTTGATGGCATAAACTCATTAAAACGATCATCTGCAAAATCCGAGTCATTAAATAAATTCAAACGTGTTTCCCTAAGCCTGTCGCGGTGGGGCAATGGTTAATGTCGCACTTTTTTTTTCATAACTTTGCCTCAACGGTTCGGGTTCGATACTCATACTTACTTTTTTACCCCCCCACACCTCCAAATACACGGGCAACGCTGGGTATCCTCGCTAATATACATACATATATATATATATGTATATATATATATATATATATATATATATATATATATATATATATAGTGGAGTTATGTATGTACATACACACACACACACATATATATATACATATATATATATATATATATATACATATATATATATATATATATGGGAGTAATGTATGTACATACACACACACATATATATACATATATATATATACATACACATATATATATAGATATAAATATATATATATGTACGGAGAGGGAGAGAAAGCGAACTATGTTAAGAGAAAAGGGAAGGAATTTAGTGATAGGATATTGTCACAATAAGGTGGCTTATGGGACCAACCAGCATTATATATATATATATATATATATATATATATATATATATATATATATATATATAGATATATATATATATATAGATAGATAGATAGATAGATAGATAGATAGATAGATAGATAGACAGATATCATTATATATATATAATCATAAAATGTATATACATGTATATATGACATCTAATTTACATAAGGAAAACACGCTGCTCTCCCCCATCATTATATATAGGCCCAATCCTCCGACTCTCTCGTCAATGACCATCCCTCTTGAAGAATCCCGCATGAATCGGGCGAAGCGTTGAGTATCCAGGTCCTTCCACCTCCATTTTATTTCATATATATATATATATATATATATATATATATATATATATATATATATATATATATATTCAGTATATATGAAATTAATATAACCAGGAAATTATTAAATATACCCTGAGAATTATATCATTATAATTGAACATTTGTTTATCTTCTTTTGTGGCATTTATTTCCCAGATTCGTGTAAATTATATTCAATTGTAATATCTTATATAGAAATATATTTAATTATTTTACAACTATTAATTTGCATTATGTTTAAATATTTTGGATGTAGCAGTTATCATTTTTTTTATCTAACACTTAACAATTGATTTTACTCATTCCATTCTTTGATTTAGTTTTATCTGCGCCGTCTATTAAACAACATAACATCTGATAACAAAACTGTTTTTATTTGCGCCATTTATTAAACAACATAACATCTGATAACAAAAACTCTTTTAAAAAAAACAAGACAATTGAGGTACTATATTTTGTTCTTTTTTGGAATGAAAACGAACTTCTATTTTTAGTTTAAGAAAAGTGTGTTTCCCAGATGTAATGTAATACTCAATTGCTTAACA
>NC_136492.1:130372018-130404518 GCF_053919585.1 Euprymna scolopes
AACTACGCCTTTTTGTATTAGTGCTCATCAAATCTATCAGTCTGGGATAGATAGATCTTCTCCCACTCGTCAATTTTGGAGAAAAAATACTTCACAAATACGATAGTGTCGGAAATCTATTCCTTGCAAAAGGCGTCCGTTTTCAATAAATTGTTATACTAAAAGACTACGGTTTAAGAGGAAAGACTTTTAGATTTTTTTGTTAAATACGGCAGTTTGAAAAAGAAGACCACCTGACAACCGATATTTCCGATTAAAAATCGTGCGCCGTTCAGTTTTGCAGAAAAAAAGTTGCACTCAAACGAAACAGGTTTAGAGGAAATATATTACATATGGTAATTATGGAATAGTATTCGTAAACAAAAACAGTAGTTTAAGATGACAATTCGTACTGTAATACGCAAGTTGTACACGAAAAATCTCATTTAATACTAACGTTTTATTGGAAAAGTCTTTAATAAATACAGCAGTTTCGGTGGAAAGTTCTTTCTGCGATACGACTGTTTTTGAAAGAAAATATCCCATTAATATACGACAGTGTTGAGAAAACTATGATTAAAACAAAATATGAGAAAAAGATCAACTTAAATGAGAGAATTTTGAATGAAAAGTCCTACAAAATGACGGCAGTTGAAGAGGAGAGGATATGCCTGAATTTGCCAGCGTATGTAAGACAGCCTTACCTTAATACGTCAGTTCTTAAAAGTCGGAATCACATCATAGTAATAGTAATCAAATCAATAACTATATAATTAATAATTAGATAAAAAAAAAGACCTGTGATAGCGTATGGAATCATAATAATCAACTTCACTAGATCACCTGTTACGGTATTGGTAGAAATGTCTTCTTAATTAATAAATCAGTTTTCTCTGATAGTTTCATAAGAGCAATAAACCAGAAGCTCATAGTATTAATGCTAGCGTCCTTCAAAGGGCTATCCTTTGCCCAAATTTCTCCTTGATCTGCATCATTGATCTCCGAAATGGCATCCTAAAATCATTCGTAAGCAACAACAATACATTCTATGGCAACACATCAAATGCAGTAAATGGCCAAGTTCTATATGATTCCTGCTTTGCTGATTTTGAGCACGTGATACATTGAGGAAAGACGTGATTGGTTACTTTTAATGCATCATACACCAAACATAATCAAAATCTTTATCGCCATCTGGCATCAATTGAAATTGATGGTTCCTGTCTGGGGAAGTTTCCAGGTTTTTACCAGCTTATAAGAACTGACCTTTACTCCTTATCATAAATTGACCACTTTTGTTGCCAAAAAAGTGTAGACTCCATGAACCACTCTCTTAGATATCTAACTGATCATGCAATTTCATCTCTATATAAAACCCAGGTACGTCCAATGATGGAACCATATTACCACATCTTGACCGGAGCTGCATATAAAGATCTAATCATGCTTTGACAGAGTTTTAAACAAACCTCGTTTCCTAGAGGAAGATACTAAACCTCTCTCCAACAGATGGGACGTTTCGAGCTTGTCTCATCTTTATCGTTATTTTCATGTCAGGTGGGCGTCTGAGCGTCAGTTTATTTTCCCTTTCGCCAAACTTTCACACTGGTCTAGCTGGAGCCAGTCTCAATAATTTCCGCCTACTCTACATCTGTACCTAAACCTAAACATAAATTCCATGAACAACGTTTCTTTCTAAGAACATAACACCTGTGAAACACTCTTCTTTTAGCCTGTTTTCAATCGTACTACAATGTGGTAGTATTCAAGTCCAACGTAAACAAATTGTTGATAAATCGCCCACGCAATACAATTCACGAATTTTCATAACAAACGACTAGTACTATATTATCCAATTGACTGATGTACACTAAATAACGTGTACCCTCAAGTTGCACACTGGCCTTGATAAGTGGTGGCTTCTATATGAAAGAAATACACTAATGATACATAGTAAAGTAGTTATATACATTTTCGAAACAAATATTATCAACATGTATGCATAATAGTGTCAAGATTCTGATATCAAATATTGTCATGATGACTAGAAGAAGGTCGCAATAAAATGAATTATTAGGGCTTCTCATGATATATATATTGTTTAGAAATCTGTGGAAAATAATGTAAATGTAATGTAGTTTACGTAAAATTATCCACTTGAATGATAAAATATAAGTATTATATAAGTCAAATGAAATCGACTAAATAATATTCATATTATTATTAATATTATTATTATTATTATTATTATTATTATTATTGTTGTTGTTGTTGTTGTGGTTAAATGAAAGTTCCTCTCTGAATTCTTGAGCAGGGAGACATTAGTACTAAATTAACTATGTATTCGAATCTAGTTGATAAATAGATGACAATTTTAAACGAAGAGACTATATAAAAGTATGAAGACAAATAATATGTTTAGCTTATTTATATATTGATATCTTATTTTATTATTAAACCGTTCAAGTTACAATAAGTGTCTTGTCAGTAACTTATATAATGGGCGCATATTTTACTGATTTGTTATGTTCACAAAATGTTCCATTTTATATTTACATTAAGTTCGTATATATACCTATCTAGCTACCTATATAATATATATATATATACATATATATGAAAATATACATGAATATATATATATGTGTGTATATATATACATATGCATACATACATATTTATATATATCCATGTATATCTTTATATATATATATATATGTATATATATATATATATGTGTGTATATATATTATATACATATTTTTGGATATTTATGTATATGTATTTATGTGTATGTTTATATATATAAATATATTTATGTATACGTGTATATATGTATATATATACATGCATTTGTGTATGTATATATATATATACATATTTACGTCTATGTATATATGCATATACAGTGATGATCATATTTATTGGCACGGTAAAATAACAGTTAAATTTTGTCTAATAAATTCTAAAAAAGGGATTAAATTAAAGAAAATAACAAAGTATATTATGTATTTTTAACTGGCCTTTCCGATGCAGCAATCGGATTTTAGAAAAAATAAATAACAAAGAAACAACAAACATAATTGCAAAAAGCCCTTGTTCAAAATTATTGGCACGGCTTGGTTTTTCTTCTAGTATCAGTATAATATCAATCAATTTCCGGTTTACGTGCTTTCTGAACTTTTTTATAGCCATATTATACTTGATTAACGCTAATTCAGTGAATAATTTTTTTCAGATAATTTTTAGATAGCGATTTATTTAAACTATTATAAGTGACTTAATTATAATTTTCAATCGCCATGGTTAAAACTAAGGAACACAGCGAAGACGTCAGGAAGCTTGTTGTAGCATGCCATACCAATGGGGAGGGCTATGATAAGATTTCAAAGAAGCTAAACCTTCCCAAATCCACTATTAGAGCCATAATAAACGAGTTCAAATCGCAAGGCCACGTTATGAGTTTAGAGGGTAGAGGGAGAAAAAGGATTCTTTCCCCAAGAGATGAACGGAAAATTGTTCGACAAGTAAAACAAAACCCAAGGATCTCTGTTGGGGAGATTGTTGATGAACAGAGCACCTCTGGAGTGAATGTATCTCGACATACAGTTGGTAGAGTTTTGAAGAGAGCTGGTTTAAAAGCATGTCGTCCGAGAAAGACTCCCTTATTGAAGCCTATGCACCTGAAAGCAAGGCTAGCCTTTGCAAAACGTCATATTGATAAAGATGTTGCATTCTGGAAACGTGTTCTATGGACTGACGAAACGAAAATAGAGTTATTTGGCCATAATAAAGTGTCTTATATTTACAGAAAATCTGGCGAAGCTTTCCTGCCTAAGAACACCATACCCACAGTGAAGCACGGTGGAGGCAGTTTGATGTTTTGGGGATCCTTTGCTTCCTCTGGACCAGGGCGACTTGTTAAGGTCACAGGTAGCATAAAAAAGGAAGATTATGTTAAAATATTGGATGAAAACCTGAAAGACTCTGCTAAAGAGCTCTCACTTGGTCGTCGTTGGTGGTTCATGCAAGATAATGACCCAAAGCATTCGGCTAAATTGACTAAAAATGGCTTGAGGACAATCATATTAATGTTTGGAGTGGCCATCACAAAGCCCAGACCTTAATCCAATTGAAAATTCATGGAGAACATTAAAATTGAGGGTAATGCAAAGGAACCTAAGAATCTTATTCAATTGGAGGATTATTGTCAGGAAGAGTGGGCTAAAATTACTACTGAAGAGTGCAACAACTTGGTTGTAAACTATGAAAAGCGACTGAGGAAGGTAATCAAGGCCAAAGGCTATACAATTGATTATTAAATAAATCGTGTCAATAATTTTGAACAAGGGTTTTTTTGCAATTATGTTTGTTGTTCCTTTGTTATTTATTTTTTCTAAAATCCGATTGCTGCATCGGAAAGGCCAGTTAAAAATACATAATACACTTTGTTATTTTCTTTAATTTAATCCCTTTTTTAGAATTTATTAGACAAAATGTAACTTTTATTTTACCGTGCCAATAAATATGATCATCACTGTATATGCGTATGCATGTATATATATATATATATATATATATATATATATATATATATGTATATTTGCCTGTAAATATATATATATATACACATATATATACATGGATATTTGTATGTTTTTTTTATAATGTGCGATAGATCAATCGGTTTTATGGTAGTGTATAAAGAAAAGTCATTGTTTCTTTTGTAAATTTTCGAATGATTTAAATGTAGCTCCTAATTGCTATAACTAAAACCGTTACTGTCATAAAATTTCTAACTTTCAATTTCTTGCCAAAATGTTATGATATATTCATCACGATTTCATATTCATTAACACACTTTTTTTTTGTACAAACGGCAATATTAAAACTCGTTATTTTTTTTACTATTTCAGTAGAAATTAGCTCATTTTGTAACGTTTTTTTTTACTTAAAATATCAAATCACATTCACATGGCTGGTTATTTAGAAATGTGTATTAATAGATGGTTTAATATGAAATAAAAACTCCGAAAAGGCATTAATCAGTAATCTTCTGGTACATTGTGTTCATATATTTTTTAAGAATATTTTTCAAAGTTTGGTTTTCATTACTACTAGTGAAGTTAGTCTATATTTTGTTTTTTGATATTCTTGATCGCTTTTGCTTGATGATTAAATTTAAAATCGGTGAGAAGGGTTTTTATTTCGGTTTCCCTCTTGAATATATTTTAGTTTTAATCGTTTGTTTTTTCTGTTACATATCTATACTTATATATGTATGAATGTGTACACGTATACATATATTAAGTATGAGTTTTATTGGCTGTATATATAATTATTAAATTTGTACTTCTTCAAAGCAATCAATACTTTTGAATGTATTTTTTTAATGTTTTACTTGAAACTTGGTAATTTTCATTCAATTTAGCCATTCCATACGTTCAAACTTTCGTTATTTTTCATAGAAAAACCTTTTTTTCCAAAATTGTCAAACGAACTCTATCGAAAATTTGATTAATTCCTTCATAATGGATTTTCTATATGGTCTTAAGCGGCTTAATTACAAGGGAAATAACCTTTCTTTTTTTTACATTTCAATAATTGAATCGTTGCTTAATAACTTGATATCCATGCGGCTTATGTAAATTAGTAAGCAAGTTTTCTGATTCTCATTTATATGACTGGATTTTATTATTTATGATTATTTTCATAACGTTTATAATTATTTGGTAGTTTCATCAATATGTAAAGTATGTTGTAATACTAAGATAAGGTTATAAATGATTTTATCATATAATAACAATATTAATATATATATATATATATATATATATATATATATATATATGCATATGTATATACACGCATATGTATATACATACATATGTATATATTAATATGTATATAAATCACTTATTTCTATTTGTAATATAAACAATTAATTCTTTCGATTCATATTACAAAATATACATTTCTGCCATCTTTTTTTTAAGGAATGAATACACATGTCGTCATTTTCCAAGATAAACGAGTATTTGTGGTGTTATGTTTATAACTATCTGATCGGATTTGATATTTAAAACAATCGGTATATATTCAATGTAAACATTTTAATTTTATCCTATATGTCTAGGGTATATTATGAAACATTTACGACACAATAATAATCATATTTGTGAAAGTGTCTTTGCTCGTGAACATATTGAATTTAATCTAATCAAATTTATTTAATGTACTAATCAATGTCAAAAATGTCAAAAAATAGCTGGAAATATATAATTAATTATCTTACCCAATTGAACTTATGTATACGACGTAATATATACTTAAACACACACACACACACACATATATATATATGTATATATATGCGTGTGTATGTATTTATATGCACACACACACACCAGCTAACATATATGTTTATGTGCAAGTGAGCGTGTGTATGTGTGTATGTTTTTATCTATGGTTAGAAATGTGTGTTCCTATTTATAATAAAATTCTCGTTGGTTTATTTTTAATAAAACATACATACGCTAATTTACATGGGAAAAACTATTGCAAATAGTATACAATCTGAGTCGGCTGTACTATTAATATTGCATTACATAGAAACTAATATACACACACACACAGACTAACACAGATGCATACAGGTATACGCATATAAATATATATATATGTGTGTGTGTGTGTGTGTGTGAATATATATGTATATATGATTATATTTACGTCCGTATGTGTGTGTTATGCGACTTCGATGGATATACTTTAATACGTATTGAGAATGGTCTGAAAGCAGTGAAAATTTTTTTGAATATTGTATAAACGTTAAACTGATATTGTGGCCTATCTTGTATTTAGTATTGAAATTATAATAAATTATAATATAAGTATATATATATATATATACATATATATACATATAAGTATATATATAAGTGTATATACATATATATACATACATATATATACATATATATATATTGTTTTATCACCATATGAAATACCATTTATAATTTGAATGCATTCTTCTTTAATATATACGCATCTATAAACTCTAAGTCTATGCTTAACGTTTGAAGTATTATCTATAAATACCCATGGCCCGTACAAACATATTCGATATATCAATCACGCGCTCAAATTTTGATTTCGAAGCACGATTTCTCTCTCTCTCTTTCCCTGTATTTCCCTCTCTCTGTCTCTATCTTTCCTTATTCCTGAGGCAAGATATCACCTCGGGTATGACTCCTCACTCCTTAATGGAAAAATAAATTGTTTTCTCTTTCTAACTCAAAACTTCTCCAAAAACTTGTGTATTATTTCAGTTTTACGACTGGTTGTCAAGAAAATATATATTTTCTAAAGCTACATATATATACGTCTGTATATGTATATAAACTCTAATGTCCTTGCTATTTACCACAGGAGAAGAACAAATCAAGAGAACAATACAACCAATTTTGAATTTCCAAACAGCCATTTGATATATGCCAGAAAAGAAAAATCAATTAGCAGTGTTTGTATTTTAAATATCTCTTAAATGTGCTTTGTGGACTTTTCTTAAACCAATATTTTATAATTTATTCCTTTAAATAATTTCGTTTAAAAAGAGCATATGTTAAATTAATTCATTTTATAAAAAGTTTCGTGCAATGAAAGATACACTTTTACGTTTCAAAGTAAGAAAATAGTAAAATATATAATAAAAAAAGTTATAACGCAAAATATCTTTAACTGAAAAAACCTAACAAATTAACAGCATTCCTTCAACACTGGTTTACCTTAAATATTTGATTTTTTTTTTTAATTTGTTAGTCGTTTTTAACCTGGTCGATGCAATCTTATGTATCGTGTCTTATCGTAATATCCATTTTCTAATACCTGCCGAGTTTTATGATTATTTATATATTTATCTCTATTGATAAGCCATGTACCGGTCTGATAATATAATATTATGCATTTACTATATTAAAGGCAACGGATCTGCTTGTTTTAAAATTATTCTATTAAGTAACCGATGAGATCTATATGCATTTAATGACGTACAATGTGAATTTTCTTGTAGGTAAATTATTGTTGAAGGAAACACTGTCTAATTTACGATGTTAACGAGTATTCACCTTGCTTTTAATAAAAAAAAATAATTGTATATATTTTCATGATCTGGCCTGTAACCAAAATATTTAAAGTATCCCAAAACTTTACTGCAAGCCTTTATTTAGTGTTTTTATCAATTAAAATGTTAATGCTCATTCAATGGCGGTCATTATTAGGATCTCCAATCAAGCAATTTTTAAAATCTACTGAAATCTATTAAAATATTTTAAAATAATATTTAGTCTAATCCTTCTACTTTTATACAAAAAACTGTAATTTATCCTGAGAAAAATTTGGAGAAATACTAAAATAAAACGAATAATCTGTTTATACTTAACAATGTAATGTACACATGTTACTATATAAAATTTGACATAAATAATTATAGATACTCCAGAATTGTATTATTTAAATAAACAGAGCATATTTGCACATAAAAATTAATTTAATATGATAAACATTTAAAATAAAATAAATCAATTAACATATGTCAGTTTAAGATTGCAATATTATCACAATGTGATACTAACCTTATTTCAAAAACAAATACAATAATAATGAGATACAAAAGAGATATGCTTTATTAAAACAAATTACTATGAAAAAAGCACTACAGTACACGTAAAGTTATCCACTGAAAACACTAATATCTACAAGCAGCTTGCTATGAAATTGTCACGTGACAGGAAGTAGATGTCAATTGCCCGTGCTTGATGCTATGTAGAAAGAATAGCTCGAAGATGGCAGTTGTTTTTTTTTCTTTCTTTCAGTCGTCAGTACCCAATCCCGTAGAGAAAATACTGAGCTTGAAGGTAAAACATTATTTTATGCTATAGCTTCTATAGAAACTTTGGTTATTGTTGTCAAATTTCCTTATTATTACCAGCATATTAATTAACGCTATCATAAAATTCATAAAGCTCATCATTAACATCATAATCATTATCAGCTCATCATAAACACAATCATCATCATCGTACTCATCATCATCATAGTCATCATCGGCAATAAAAAAACATCATTACAATCAGCATCGTCTACATCAAGGATGTGAATATACATTAAACTATTAATAGGAATTATAAAATAACAAAAAAACATCAGCACAATGTATTTTTTTTTAATTGCAGACTATATATATATATATATATATATATATATATATATATATATGTGTGTATATGTATATGAATATATACCTTTACGTATATTTAAGATATATATGGTATATTTATATTCATTAATATATACATATATATGGTATATCTATATACATTTAAATATATATAGTATATTAATATTTCTAATTATATCCGTGTATATTCTATATTTAGATTAATTTTTATATGAATATATACAACTAGAAACATTATATAAATGTAATAGATATATCAATAACTTAAGAAATTATAAACACAACATAGTTTGTTGTTACAGTATCATTATTTTCATTAATATCATTATACTTATTTTATAAAGCGGCTTTGAGTAATTTGAGTAATGAATAATTGTAAGGGTTACTTACTGCAAATTACCTCGTAAGGTGTTTACTCCCTAGTGAAAAAATACCGTAGGAATAGAGAAGAAAATTGCAGTAACTATTTTTTAAGTATTTGCATATTCATATAAAACTCATTCACTTCATGTATTATATTTTAACGCTTTTTACATTATACTCACCTCGTATGTTTTTGTTACTGTATAAGAAGAAGTATATTTAACCATATATATATATATATATATATATATATATATATATATATATATATATATACATATATATATACATATATACATATATAACCATATACATATATATACATCTATATGCATATGTACACACATATATGCATATATATATGCGCATATATACATATATATATATGTACACATATATACATATATATATATATATGTATAAACAGACTATATATATATATATATATATATGTATAAACAGACATATGTATTTATAAATATCCGTGCATATGTTTGTGTGTGTGTGTAATCACGATGAAGGACACACGTACCACACCAATATATATATATTTATATATATACATATATATATATACATACATATGTATATATATATATATATATATGTATATATACATATATATGTATATATACATATATATATGTATATATATATATATATATCTATATATACATATATATATGTATATATATATATATGAAGTCCAAAATGCATGCATAATTATGCTGTTTTAGAAATAAAATGTAACAAACTGTATATTAAGTAAACTCGTATATATATTTATATATATATATGCATATGTATATATACATATATATTATGTATGTATATATATACGCATATATTATATATATGTATATATATGTATATGTATATATATATGCATATGTATATATATACATATATATTATGCATGTATATATATATGTATATGTATATATATGCATATGTATATATATACATATATATTATGCATGTATATATATACGTATATATATTATATATATGTATATATATGTATATATATATACATATATATTATGCATGTATATATACGTATATATATATATATATATATATATATATATATATATATATACATTATGTGTAGGCGTATTTTCCGCTTCTTTGCATATAGTAAGGAAAGGCAGATGTAATTTCTTTCCAACCGGATTCATTAAAATAAAAAATAAAATGCAATATGATTTTCAAACATAGATCACAATTATGTTGTGCATTGTTTAACACTTACCTTTTTATTTGTAATTACGTATCCATCTCTTTTAAGTACACCATGCTTAAAAACAAATATAAGAAACCGGATTGAACGACAATAAATTTTAATAATATGTAATATAATTTCTGCTTATGCCAATGAAAACATACCGGTCTATTTTTTCTAAGGAATTCAGCAGCTATTCTACTATCAAATGTTAATAGTTTCTCCACGTGTTCAATTTTAATAAACATAAAACTAAACAACTTTCATGTTCCAATATTTTTTACGTACTTCTGTCTATGATCGATTTTATAAATTTTGTTTGGATTCTACACTGAGCGCAAACATTTTTTTTTCTTTTTCCAATGTTTTTCTATATTTGGCAGCATAAACACATATTTTAAATGAGCGAATGAGACTACCGTATAATACATATTTTATACATTCAAATAAAAAAAGTATTTATGATAAAGATAATTTTAGTTATAGAATAGATAGATATGTATCCTTTACAATAATACATATACTTTTTTGAATAGTGCTTTACTGTCATTGTAGCTCGTGAGTAACGTCAGTATAATCTGCTTTTTAGCTTCTGCTAAATAGTACAGCAACCCTACGCTTAGAAATATCCTTGTAAAAATATTTGTATAATGCGTGCTAATAATTTTAAATAGATGTACACATCAGAACCAAAAGAAAACAAAAACAAATGATGTCTGAAAAAACCAATACAAGTTTATGATATATTAGCATCAAGAATCAAACAAGAAAGACTAAACAGAATTTTTATAATTGTCAGGGCTTAGATAGAAAAATCATAGGCCACATATAACAGCCGTGTATAAAACTTGAGGTGTTAACATACATCTTATTAAGGATATATAACACAAACTCAGTTAGCGATCCTTCATTTAAGTCGTCTCATACGTTATGCAATTATATGTTCCTAAGCACAGCATATAAAGTAATCGTAGATGCAATTGACTAAAATCGGGGAAAAATATAAGCTGTGTAAGAATTGTAAACTACAGTTCTGATGATGATTGATTATCGGAGAACAGGTATTTTGCAATTCGTATATAACAAGATAAGTTTGAAGCGATATCAACATTGCTTAGCCTACAGATTTCCATCATGACAATATTTCGGCAAAATTTAATGTCTATCTGCTGGACTTTGATTCCTTGTATATTCGACATGACAAATTTTTAATTGCATTTCGGGAAATCTCACTGTAAGGTAGATTTATGTAGAGATAATTAATTCAACGTGTGATGATCCCATCTTTCATGTTATTCAAGTTGATCGAAAATTTAATACGTGTATAAATTACGTAAGCGATCGATAATGATAATTTCATCTGCTAGTACAATTATATAAGATTATTAGTCTATAACTATATGAATATATATATATATATATATATGTATACATGCATGTAGATATATATATGCACATCCATCAATTTTTATATGCATGTATTTATACATTTCCGATGCATATGGATATTTGCATGTAGATGTGACTATATATATATATATATATACGCACTCATATATATATATATATATGCATATATACACATATATATACATATATATGTATATATACATATATATATGTATATACATATATATATACATATATATATGTATATATACATACATATATATATATATATATATATATATATACAAAATGTACCAATCAAATGTATACCACCTTTGGATTATCTGAACTTGCTACATGAATACGTTATGCACTGGCATTTCAGCAGAACGGAGCACTTCTCTATTATACACACGGCGTAAGAGCATATTTTTTATAATCCACTGCGAAATAGATAGTTAGAACGAAGAAACAAGTATCGAGTACTTTAAACGCTTTCCGGATTTGCCACCCCTCACTCTGGATTTTCTTTGTTTCGTTGTAAGGTGTGTTTGAGACATGTGAAACATAAGGTGCTTACAACAAAACTACAGTAAATGGGTTAAAAGAAACGATTGAAACGAACAGAAACGTTTTACCTTAATCAGTGAGATTTGTCAGATGTTCGTGGAGCACAATGGCAAATAATTTGAGCAATTTCGATAATCACTAATTTCTATCATCGTTTGCAGTATTTTGATGTATAAAAATGTGCTTTCTAATAATAAACCTTGGTTTTATGGTCAATTTAAAGAGTGTATACATTTTATTGGGACACCATGCACATAAATGTACATTCAATAGATTATTCTTCATATATATTTCATGTATTTATATGTATATATAGACACACCCACACACACACATATATATGTATACGTTTATGCATATTTTATCCATATATATATATATACATACATATATACATATATATATATATATATATATATAGAGAGAGAGAGAGAGAGAGCAAAACGATTCATTATTTTGAATTACAAATCAGTTACAATAGGAAAACATATAAAATCTAGTAGATTGAACGATAGTTTCAGAAATCATGTTCATTTTATTTAAATTGACAACAGATATTGACAAATATTTGACAAAACAGAGGCCGGCTGTTGAAGACACCCAAATAAACACAAAAAATAATAGCATGCCTGAAGATAAACTTACGCAAATTGAAACAGATTTTCAAATGGAGATAAACAAGGAATATATGCTTTCCACACGATTATAATTCTAGTTTTATTTATGCCATTTTTATAATTTTTCAATAAAATTCTTATTAAAATATGGACTAAGTTATGGCAAATTTGCAATAAATTTTCATAGTTTTGTTCAGTCCCTGAATGCATTTAAATATATACACGAAAGATAGTGATAGTTTACAGGAGTTATTATTAAAAACTTTATAACAAATCAACGCTGAAATCACTAATTTAGATTTACCATATCTAAGATGGAGGATGTATAAATTAGAATTAATTTTAAATATATTTTGCATTTACCGTCTATCGTATTTTAAACAGAAGCTAGGATATTGTGTTACCCTTATTCGCGATGACTGACTCATGACAGAAAAAAATGTATTGGATATTCTAATTCATGAGGAATAAAAGCACATTTTAAGTCGTTCCTGTGCAAAGCTGTTAGGCATTGATAATGAATTTTACATTAAAGTGTATTAGTGCATTTTACCTTAGTAGTACGTATCAAATATTCTTCAGTTGTTATTTCTCATTAATTATTATATCAAATTTATTATCTGCTTTCAATAGGACTTATTACACAAGTGATAATCAGAGATACCCCACTGGCAAGCAGTTTTTTTGTTCTCCTGAATCAGGATCACAAACGTACCCCCAAATTCCCAGTAATTCGATCCCTTTTGCAATTAATCTCTGTTATCGCATTAATCGTTTGCTGCTGACTTCTCGCTGGCACTGACCAATGGACTTCAATGGAAAGTGGCTTTGACTTAACTATACTTATGCCACAGTCTTCATTCCTCTTATCTGGTGAGGATATTTTGCAATACTTCCTGAGCCGGTTGGACTATTTATATCGTGAAAGTTGATGCTGAGGATATAATATCGGTTTTGTGATGTGGAGAAAAATTAATTCCTTACAATTTTTTAGTTCCACTGTTCGTAGTTTCATGTAAGGTATGTTTGTAGTGTTGTTGTATTTCTGTTTCAGGCTCTCTATGGCCGATGAGCGTCTGCCGCGTGTGTAAATTAAGCTTCGTATTCACTAATTTTCCTATAATTTCCACAGTTTTTATTGTTGTTATTATTATTTTTGTTGTTATTATTATTATTATTATTATTATTATTATTATTATTATTATTATGTTATTGAAAATGTTTTAGGGAGTTTGGAGATATCTGGGTCAATAAAGAAAAACGGTTCTGACATAAACAGAACTGTGATTGGAGGTTTGAAATTAGATGTTGAAGATTTCAAGGAGATTCGTTATCACTGCTTTTTTTATAATACAGATGATGCCACTGAGCATCATCTTTTTGTTTGCCTCCACCATCTACATTTATGGATTATTTGCAGATATTTGGTAGAAATGGGAATGAGATTAGGAAACTGGAAAATATCATCAGGACATACTCGAGAGGTATCCGGATAGGAGTTTGTATTATTAAGACTGCGGGGTTGGTAATAGCAAGTAGAGTAAAATTCATTCGAATAGAATGGTGTGCCCAAAGACAGCATGTATGAAAGTAGATGAAGCAGTATATAAGTATTTAGGAGTGATAGAGGGCGTAGGTATTATGAACAAATAGATGAAAGAGAGAGAGTCAGGAAGGAGTACCTTAGAAAGTTGAAGCAAATTGCTAATTGAACATTATGCGATGGAAATGTGAACCAAGCGCTGAATTCATGGTCGTCACTGTTTCGAAATTCAGTGATTTTTTTAGAATGGTGTGACAATTAGTTGAATGTCATGCCATGTATATCAAAGCAAAACAAGTATTAGCCATTTATTCTACATTAGTGTTGTATATTGCGTAAGAGCTAAAAATACGTCGTTGAAAAAACATGTGGTTAGAAGATAGAAGTGGATGGTTAAGCTTATTGCCAATCAAGTGAAAGCATGTGAAACTCAGTCTGAGTATGTGAACCGTATTGGCAGAGGAAGGGCAGCGGAATTGGCTGGGAAGAAAATTCACGGAAAGTTCTTCAGGAATGGAAGAGATTTGGTTGATAATTTTTCATGCCAATCGTTTTAAACTGGGTATTTTGCTAAGATCGTGCAGCACTAGGAACCCGACTGATTAAAACGTTTTTCTACGAGCGGATGTTGCCACAGAATGCCGGATGGAATAAACTTTTCAAAAACATTTGCGAACTTACCAGCAACGTGTAGCGAATTGGCTTAGAGGTAGTACCTCAAAATGATAGGGTCACATGGGGAGCCGGATATACCAGGGAATTCATCAGATAATAGCGGCTTGTAAGAAGTTTGGGATTTGTAAGAAGGTTGGTGAAATGTTGTTCGGGAAGCGGCTTGATTAGATGAGAAAAGTTGAGGAAGGCAATATAGAGAAAAGACGGGCATGTCAATACGACAAGGCAATTGGAACATAACCCTAGAGATTTTGACGTCATTGGCAAAGTTTTTAAAATGTAGTGAATATAATGTTAAAGAGAAGAAGAACGAGAAATGAAGAAATTATATTCCATTTAACTTGGACAGAAGGCGTATACACGGAGTTAAAACAAACAATCCTGGCCGTAGTTTTTACGCTTGTTGTAATATCAAATAATCTGTAAGGACATTGGAGAAAAAAAATCTACGAATCCTCGACGTTTTGTGAGGCATTCCGATCTCTTCTATTTTAGGTACCGCTAATATCCTAAGGAAAATACTGGATCTTTAAAGTTCATGTTCTGGAGGCCCGATTGAGTGAAAGCCCTCTGAGAATGAATCCCATCTCTTTTCAGGGAGACACTGATAAACGAAATCAGAATTATTATTATTATTATTATTAGTAGTAGTAGTAGTAGTAGTAGTATCAACAGTTATTAAGATGTTTCAGACAAGTATATTTTACAGTTCACTTACTGAAAAACAACTGATTAACATTTGTCTCGGGGTTATTATTTATTGAGACATTTATGCTATTTGTCTGGTTATATTACAATTTGAACTCACTCGCCATTATTTCTACCAGCTTATTCTCGTTGATAAAGACCAATGAATTTAGTTTGCAATACATTTGAGTGACTCCTTATTCATTTCTGAATACTCTCTTAGCTTTTCCACACGATTACTGCCTGTCACTTTCCTATCTTTATCACATTTCCCCATACATTTCTTGTAATAAATCAAATCTGTATCAGTGATACTATTTAGGCAAAAATATATATAGTGCCTTTACTGGACAACATCAATTTCTGCATTATTCATACTATTTGTGAAAACATTTATATCTGATCTACCTCTACATTTCATGTTTAATAATAGTGTGCCCTCTATAGTATCAGACCTAACCGAATGGTTAATTGGAGTTATAGACCGATTTAAACCATCCAACAAAAATCAACCAAAACCTAACAGCCAGCCTGTGTTCTCCCCAGAATGTGCTGCTGCCATCGCGAACAGAAATTACTTTTTTTTTCAATAGCTACCAACGTAATAGTTGCACTGAAACTAAAGTTGCTTTCAGGAGTGTCCGTAACAACTGTTAAGAGTAATAAAAAATTCAAGAGAGCTATATGCTCAGTCAGTAAAATTAAAAGTAGATGAGCAGCGGCTTGGTTCTCACCAGTTTTGGGCAAATAGCAAAAAGCATTCTGAACAGAACGCGTGCGTTCTATCCCAACCACTATCAATGGACCTGAGGTCCTCTTGTCAGCATCAAACAAAACCAAACTATTGTCAAAGAACTTTGCAGCTAATTCTAGCCTATGGGATCAGGGCCATCAACTCCCCATATGTCATCCTGTAATAGACAACATACAAATATAAGTGAGCTAATCAAGAAGTTTGAATCCAGTAAAGCAACTGGCCCTGACGATTATAGTGTTGAAAACTTGCCCCCATACTTACAAAACAGTTTAAGCGTTGCCCTAAGGGGAATTGCTTCCTATCACCCTGGAAATCCGCATTATTATGCCCTTTATTTAAGAAGTCAGGTGATAGGTAATCTCCCTCTCACTACAGACCAATAAGTATCCTGTGTATCATGAGTAAGTTGCTGGAATCCATATTAAATAAAGAAGTAATCAACCACCTCAACAGATGACACTCAGAGTGACATGCAATATGGGATCCGTTCTCCAAGATCTACAGCAGATGTGCTAACGGTTATATCCAACAAGATAAGGAAATCTCTCGGAAAACATACTTCCTTTCTAAGCCAATTGCTCTTGACGTATCAAAAGCCTTCGTTAAGGCATGGCATAAAGGCCTTCTTAACAGGATTTCCAACTACGGTATCGCTGGAAATGTTTTCGTTATTATTAAATCATCTGATAAGACCATAAGAGTAGTTGTTGATGGCAAAAAATCAAAAGCCCACAGTATTAATGCTGGATCCCCTCAGGGGTCCAAATCTTTTCCTGGTCAACATCAATGATCTCACAAAACACATACTTAAACCATTCGTTGACATGTACGTTGATGTCATTACCGTCTATGGCAACACATCAAAGACCGTAAATGAAAAAATTGACTCTGATTCTCTCTCCTCTGATCTTGAGCGTGTGGCACAGTGGGTGAAGAGGTGGCTGGTTACTTTTAATGCATCCAAAACCAAGCTTCTATCTCTACATCATCAACGCTCTGATGCCTATCTGGCATCAATTGAAATTGATGGGTCTCGTCTTTGGGAGGTTCCATGTTTGGCAAGCTTCTTTGGGTGAACTTTCCTCCTGATCTGAAATGCAACACGTACATCAAGTATCATGCCAATTCGCTGGAAAAAATATGGGATCCTTCTACCGCACTAGTAGGTATCTCAATGCTGATGCAATTCTCTATCTATATAAAAGCCAAGTACGTCTAAGGATGGAATACTACTGCCACATCTCGGCAGGAACTGCTGAAAACAGCTTATTCTGCCTTGACAGAGTAGTAAATAGGTTCCGTAGCTTAGTAGGCGTGCCCTTTTCTCTTCACTTTAACCTCTCTCCTACAGAAGAGACGTTGCGAGGCTGCGTTTGTTTTATCGTTATTTCCATGGGAAGTTCTCATTGAGTTCCAATCTCTCACCCCTCGCCAATCTTTCATGAAAAACACCCGTCTATATGAACCCACTGTAAAAAATACCCCCACTCTTTATCTGTGGCTAAATCAAAACGTAGAGTTCATGAACAAAGCTTCTTATTTATAAGTGCACGCTTGTGGAACTCTCATCCATTTGCTTGTTTTCCACCTGACATCAACTTGGATGTCTTCAAGTACAACATAAACTAATTCATGATAAACCGCTTGTGGAACTCTCATCCATTTTATCAAATAATTCTATCAAGGACGGAAACGGAACCACTTTCCTGTCACAAAAAGTGACAAAAAATTGAAAACGGATCATTAGTTTGTAAAGTGATTTTAAAATGTCCCGTAATTTAGTGTAACATATGCCACAGGATTACCCCGTGCGTAAAGTAGCCAAAGAAAAGATTGCATAAAAACTAAGACATTTCAACCTTTCCTTATGATTCATCCTCGAACCCGGAGTTTGAAGAAAAATTACGGCTGATATTAAACGAGTTCATGTCGGTCAGATATGCCTTAAAAATGTTTCGATAACCCCTTAGCCTAACCCCCAGCTGGGAAGATGTCATTATCATTAGTAGGTTTATCGAAACATTTTTAAGGCATATCTGACCGACATGAACTCGTTTAATATCAGCCGTAATTTTTCTTCAAACTCCGGGTTCGAGGATGAATCATAAGGAAAGGTTGAAATGTCTTAGTTTTTATGCAATCTTTTCTTTGGCTACTTTACGCACGGGGTAATCCTGTGGCATATGTTACACTAAATTACGGGACATTTTAAAATCACTTTACAAACTAATGATCCGTTTTCAATTTTTTGTCACTTTTTTTGACAGGAAAGTGGTTCCGTTTCCGTCCTTGATAGAATTATTCATCTTAACAACGGGTACAACAGGTTTAATATTGGGACAAATGCTATGCATTATATTCGTCCTGTGCTAATTCTGGTAATCGAAAACAATAACAATTCTTATTTACAATGAATGCGAATGTAAGATATATATCGTAATCTGTTTGGTATGCTTTGAAATACCCCTGTTTTGGTGCATAACCTATTTATAATAATTTAAAGAAATAAGAACATTTAATCTTGCTCGTTCTTTTTGGTAGTATATAGTCAATAAACTTACTATGGTCTACTACATGGACTTAAAAAAAGTAGGTGGATTTTTCTTAACAATCTACCTTAACACCTATCACTACATTCTATTCAAAGTTTCTTATGTTCTATCTTCCTCCAGAAAATAATGTTAATGTTTCAATAGTATTTGAAATAATTTTGTAGTAAAAGCCGATGTAATATTGCCTAAGTTTATCTTTACAATATTTGTTTTTGTTTTTTTCAGTATTTTTTTTAATTTGGTGTGGACGTTAAGTTTCCTTCAACATTTGTTTCTGTTATAGCATCTATTCCTGATATTTTTTGTTGTTGCAACTTACTTTACGGAGTATTCTAGTGATTATCTAATATCTGGACAATAAAACATTAATGATCTTCATAATTTCCTCAAATACGTACGTTTTCCAGGAACAAAGTGGCTAATATACGCTCTGTTTTTTTTTTACTATTAAGAAATCAAACTCTTAACGGTTATCGTTATACGTCTTTTTATCTTATAGTTTAGAATCTTTTTTCGGAGTGGGCCAAACCATACAGATGTATTTGTTAAAAGATGAATTAATACACACTTTCAAATTGTATAGTTCGTGTATTTGAAGTTATTGCTCGATTAGTTTATTTTTATTTTTATTATATTAAGCATCCAAATCTGTTTTTTCTTACATAATAATTACTTATTACATAATAATAACTTTTTTTCAATTTTGGTCGGCCAATCGTTCCAGATATTACACTTAGCATTCATATACCATCAAGGCTTTTTAGGTGAAAAACATTAGTGCCATCCACCTTCATTATTGGCATTTTATAAAAGTTTAAGAACACTTTTTCGATATCTGCGTTTTATAGTTTCATCCTAGGTGTTTAACGGGATTAATTACTCGTTGCGTATTAATGATGCAATTTACGTTCAATATGCGGACTATAATCTTTATATGTGCAGGTGTACTATTATGTATTGAAACAATAAATAATCTATTAAATGTGCGGATGTATATATTAAGAATATATTTTCACGATGGCGGACCACACAAATACGAAATTAAAACGTTAATAGTTTTATTACTTTCAATCAGGCAAAGAAATATAAGTAAGAGTAGGTAATCATTGTAGATGCATATAAATGGTATATTCAGTAAAATAAACGTTGAAGAACAACGGTTACTGGCATGCATCTTCTTTAAATATGAAACCAAATAAATTGAAGTGTGTACTGAAAAAGAAGTATGTTTTATGAAGGCGCTTATAACGTGTATAACGAAGAGTGATGAGCATATAATCTTCATCATGAAATAGCTGTAATACACATTTTAATACGTAAAAACAATCAACGCATTTAACGTACATTTTGATAAAAATGGACAGTTTCAATAAATTAAACTAACGTAAAACAACATGAACTTAAATTAAAAATGAAAATAAATAAGGGAATAGGTATATAGATTTTGTACGAATAAACAAGTATGTAAATAAGCATATGCAATTTTAAGTTACAAAATAATGTATTTGTTTGAATTCGTCACCCCATGATTATAAGTAGTAATATATAATCCTCAACAGAAAATAGTATTTACATCACGAATTTACAAGGTATATTAAGCTTGTTAAATAGAAATATCGTAAAAGCAATATTACAATCACGATATGTAAACAACCACCTTTGTCATATGTAAACAACCACCATATGAGAAATCGCAAATGTTGAAAGAATGCAGAGATATAAAGATATACAGGTAACTATACGTGTGAACAAGTAAAGTAATGTGTGTGAATATATATATATATATGTATATATATATATATATATATATATATACACATATATGTATGCGCATATACATATATAGAACTACTTCATTCACTGACATAAATATATATAACTACTTAATTTACTGACATAAATACTAACGACAGTATCAATTTATGTGTAAAATACAAGTAGTTACATCAATAATGCTCAATACGTTGGTAGAGCTAGTTAGTAATTTATAAACTATATATGGCGATTTACTGTACTAAATATTCCGCGTTTCAGCCTGCAAAATCCTAGAGTGCATGAAACGCGGACTATTCAATGTATCTTAATCGCCATATATATTTTATAAATTACAATATGAATATATATATATATATATATATATATATTTATATATGTATACATATGCGCGAATATAAACACGTATATATATGAATATATATATATATATATGAATATATATATATATATATATGAAGATATATATATACATGAAAAAACATATATATATGAATATATATATATAAATATAATATATATATAAAATATAATATATATATAAAATATAATATATATACAAAATATAATATATAATTATATATATATATATAAACTATAATATATATATATATATATATATATATATATATATATATATAAGCGAGATAATAGACTGAGAGAATTCAGATAAAAATCCTTATAGATATTACTTGAAGCAACACATTCAGGGTGACCCTAGCCAAAAAGAATAAGTTGATATATTCAATTCGTCAAACAATAAATTCCTTATTCGAATATATGTGTCTATATGGTGTTTTCTCAGGATTTAACATTGGACCACCAAATTTATAAATATTATATATATATATATATATATATATATATATATATATATAATATTTATATATATAAACCTATTAAAAACTGTATAGATATGCATATAAATATATGCGCCGTTTACGATTTAGTCAGCTTAATGTATGAATGTGTGTATGTATATACATATATATATATATATATATATATATAAATTCCAAATAAAATATTATATATATATATATATATGTATATATATATATATATATATATATATATATATATATATATATATATATATATATACATACATAAATTCCAAATAATAATTTTTATTTATTTTTGTGTGTTAGTGCGGGTGTGTCATGTATACATGGACAAGAAGATATATCGGTTGATCTCATTCAATATATATATATATTATATATATATATATATATATGTATATATATATATATAATATATATATGTATATATATATATATATATATTTATATACATAAACATTTGAAGAAGATATATCGGTTGATCTCATTCAATATATATATATGTATAATATATATATATATATATATATATATATATATATAATATATTTATATACATAAACATTTGAATGTGTTTGTGCATATATCCATTAGATATACATTACTTTTATTCTTAGATATTTTATTAAATAAATTGTAATGTAAATATGGGGTTGTTTCATAGTTAATAGATTTACCCACATCTCATACATACATCCCTAGTAAATTTTTGTTTAAAATATCTATTTAGAATTTCGATACAAGGATGAATTTCACAGGTTATAATGTCCTACTAGTGTGTAAGAGGAATAGTTTATCCAAATTTATCCCGATCAGGTAACTAAGTTGAATATCTGGGCCATTTTCTTTTTGGTTTTATGATTAAGCGAGGTGATTTAATTAGCACTGCTAGAGTGCAAATGATATTTATATTGGCGTGTTGTTAAATTCGCCCAAACACGCTTTCATGGTAAACAATAATATATCTCTTCGATTATTATAAGGAATATTGTGAATTCAAACGAGCAAGTTGATACTTACTGACTAAATCGCGTTTTCAACGAATGATAAATCAAAAAAAAAAAAAATGCATGTAGATTTAAACGTAAAAATCAAGACTAAATAGATTTATATACATGTATACACATGTGTGTATATATGTATATAATTTTATACATATATATATATTTCTATATACGTATAAATTTATAAATACATATATATGTGTGTATGCATGCATCATTACACAGATATATATATTTTGGACAACGTTAAATCGAAAATTTAGGTCATTGTATTCAAGGCAGTCGCGATATGTATGCAGGTTTTAATAACCAATATTAAAGTGAGACTTATTATGTAATAACTTAGTACTGAATATATTTCATGAAAATATTGAAAAAAAATGTTTTTAAAAAAAGTATGTGCATTTAACTTACAATTTAATATGTTTTTATTTAATGGCAAGTTAATCGGTGTTTTATGACAAATATACTCGACGTGTTTTTAGGAAATGAAGTTATCTAAAATATATATATACAAAATTCTATCACATTACATAGATCAACCTAGTGATTTTATTACAATATATATATATATATATATATATATATATATATATATATGAACATGTTCCATGTAAACTAGTAATATATATAGTATTATCCAACAAAAATATTCACATACTGATCGCATATATATATATATATATATATTCTTTATACACACGCGTATATATATATATGTATTCTTTATACACACACGTATATATATATATTTATATATATACATATATATATATGTACATATATATGTATAGATATATATACATATATGTATATTTACTTATATATGTATAGATATACATACATATATATGCATATATATGTATAGATATATACACATATATCTATATATACATATATATGTGCATATATATACATATATATATTTACATAAATATATATATATATATATATATATATATATATAATCCGACGACTTTATTATGAATACCGAACTTTACAATGTCATTTGATGAATTTCAATAAATATGGCAGACAATTCGAGTTAAATGCTTGCTGAAAGATTGAATGCCTGTGTATTGTGCCCATTGCACAGAATGTTTTATATTCAAACCGATATCAGAGAGAGGGGGATACATGCACGCTGGGGCTGTTGGGAAAGAGAGAGAGAATTATTTGGACGTTTTCATAGAAACACGTTCATTGATATTAATATACGCTCCTTCTGTTTATCCTGTTGATGTCCTTAATCTGATCATTATCAATTTGATACGTAATTTTTACATGATTTCCTATTCTATGGTACGCAATTTTATTCAAAACTTTGACAGCAATTTTGAATCAAGGAACATTATTTCATCACTATAATTTAAATTAGTGTATAACGTTCTATAGTCGCACAGGCAGAAATGAAGTATAAGTGTCCTGCGTAAAACATAAATGTGTAACTATTTCCATGATTTCTCATATATACGTACATATGTTTACATATATGTATGTATATATATATATATATATATATATATATGTATATATATGCATACATAAATGTGTGCACATATGTTTATACATGCATGCATATATAGTCATTCATATATATATAGAATGACATTGATTAAGTCCCAAGTACTGAAAGAGATAGTAGGATATGGAAATAGATAGTTCGATACGTTTACTCATCATATGTCTTGTTATATATGTAGCATGCTTAATCTTACTGAGCAATAATTACCTACATGATAAACTTATAGGTAACGATGGCAATGGTGTTTTTTTGCATATATATTATCCAATATTCTACGGAATTGTTTAATATATATATATATATATATATATATATATATATATATATATATATATACATTATTTCAGGAAATAATTTTATATCAAATAAGTTATTGTCGTCTCTATTAAGGGCAGTTGTTCTATTCAATTGTCAGGTGCACGGTGAAAATCTTATGTGCAATGCGGTGAAAATCTTATATAAGACACAAGCATCGTTTCATTACTGTGTTTTTAAATCTATTTGTAAATAAATGCTTGTAATGTCTGTGTATTGTTACTATATTACATGTTATAACTTTTGGAACTCTGTTGCCACGTTTCCTAATAATTGTCATGAGGATTGACAGTTTGTATTATTTTTATCTTCACTATTTCATCTATTTTTGCCACCAAATTTTGATCAATACACTCTATGACGCTCTTCAACTGTATCTCGACGAAGTAAGAGATTCCTTTGTCGAATGTGAAACTTTCATACCAGGTGCAAACCGAACGTTCTAACATTATAGTAGAAGTTGCTTGCTTGGTGCAATATAGTAAATAAAAAAATAATAGTAATATTGTTGCATTTACTTTTAAAGCAATTTTATTACACACACATACACACACACACACATATGTATATATGTGTGTGTTGTTGTAATAATATATATGTGTATATATACATATATATACACATATATGTGCAATATATATGCACTCATATACACATATATATATACATTGATATACACATACATTTATATATACATATATATATGCATATACGCATACACACACATTTATATATGCATATATATACATATACACATATACACCCATATACATATACCCACACATTTATATATACATATACACATATGTATACATACGCACATATATATATATATATATATGAATATATATATATATGAATATATATATATATATATATATATAACTACTTTGTTATCCCTTTGAAGGAGCTGTGCGACGCAGCTTATCAGGCATTGATTTAATCGATAGTGGAAATAAAATAGATGCCACTCTGTGTCTCTGCTAAGTGATCTTTTTCACCAAAGAAGGGATGTTACGAACTTATTTCTGTTCTATCATATGCAAATTGACACTGCTCTTCTGATCTCCACAATATAGTTCACGTTGGCAAACTTAAAAAAAAAATCAGTATAATAGCTACACCTAGTGTGTGCGATTTCTCTGTGTAAACTAAACGTGGAATTGAGAAACTAAACTTCTTTTCCCATATCAGTTTCCTGTGGAACGTTGATTTACATGTCTGTCTCCCGGTTATATATAACTTGGTAGGCTTAATATCAAATGTGAATTATTTTGTTTTTCTTGGGCCCTAACCATACATAATCAAAACTAGTTCAATAAAATATTATTTCCCTTTTTACGTGCATTCAAAAACCTTATCCTTGATTTTATTTCGGACTTCATAAGTGGTTTCTTCCAAATAAATGATACCAAAATATATCATTAATCCTACGTGTAACGTATATTAATTTACTTTCATCACACATATTTAAAAAAATTGCTGTCAGAGATTTGAAAAAAATTCTTACTGGAATATGAGACGAAAGCATATCACCAATCATGAACCTATGTTTGTCATTGTTTACTTTTGTATGTCTTTTTTTATTTTTTTTGCAATTTGCGTCGTAATTAAAGTACGAGGCTTCATTAAACATTTAAATAATATTAAGACGTTTATATACTATGAAGACCCGTTCCATGCACAGTTCCGGCACCCAAACACGTTTTATCACAACGCATGATAAAATTAACGCTTCCCTGCTTGAAATTAAAATACTACTTTCGTTCAGTTCACGGTTTGTGTTGTTTATTTGATTTATGTATATGTGGTAATTTTGTTTTATATAATAATGATTAATATTGTAATTATTTTTGTTGACGCATGCCGCCCTTATTTTAATAAAAGGAGAATATATATACTTTATTTTATTGTTTCTACCCGGTAAACTTTATTTTATTGTTTCTACCCGGTAAACTGACATAAAAATGTTCATATTATTTGTACACTTATTAAAACGATGCATACAATTACTGTGTTTGTATATATATATATATATATATATATATATATATATATATATATATATATATATATATATATACAAATATATATACATATATATATGCAAATATATATGTATATGTATATATGCAAATATATATATACACATGTATGTATGCAAATGTATATATATATATGTATATACACATATGTAAATATGTATGTACATATATAGATATATATGGATTTATATAGTATTTATATATATACATACACATGTATACAAACATACATACATATATATATATGTATATATAATTATATATATATATATATATTAGGTGCTGTAATCTACGTTTTATAATCACACATGATATGATCTTAATCTGATGCATGATACTTTCAATTTGTTCTCTCATTTTATGTAAGAACAAAATAGTCGCTTTACAGTTAAAATAATATTTGCCTATTTTATTATTACAAGGGACTTTCTATATTTCATATGCAAGATATTTCTGTGAGAAAACTATTTATTTTCACAGCTACTGTAATTTAGTATACACCTTCTCAATTGTGTGTTTATTAGAATTGGCTTCTTAAGTTACAATTAAAAAATATATTTTCTTTTATATTTTCCTACAATTAATCGTATTTCGTATTCTTTATATAGAGAGAGCAGTGTTTAATATGAATAAATTTTAAACCTCAACAAACTTTTCTGTTTGTTTTTATACATATATTCTTAATTATATATGACAATTATTTTTCTTTCGTAATATGTGTAATAGATCTATCATAATTTTCTTATATGTTAACTTAATATAAATAGCAGATAAATGTTGTAATTTTATATGAATGCGGAAACAAACTATTTTTAATAATTATAAACTAGAAACTATTAATTAGAAAATACAATGTAGCTACAAACGGTATATTTAATGAACAAATGAACAAGTTCGTTTTACGTTGTCATAAAAATCCTAATGAAATAAGATATACCTAATAGTTAAAATAATATTTAAAATATTTCTTTCGATAACATTTCAATCGCGTTAATTAAGTATGCCCTAGTTTGTTTTGTTTCAGGAGTGCATTTTGCTTACGTAAATTTTATTTTCATTTGCATAAATCTAGCACCAATTTCACGAATATGTTTTTTTTTTTTTACTACGAGTAGTAAATTATAAAGTCACAGAGTCATTTTTACATTCCACATAGATACCACCGTCAGCACATCTATAAAATAGATGTTATTTATATGTATATCGACAACGGTTATTTTAGTACAATGTGCTGTAAAATTATAATTATAATTATCATTAATTCTAGAGTACTAGATATTCATATGTTTTTAATTACTTAACGAAACAAACAAATGTTTTATACATAGTCTTTCTTGTAATAAAATTCATGAAGGTAATTAAAACATTTCCCCCTGTAATTATATAACACATAATTATACGGGAAATTTAAGTTTCTTCTAAACAAAACATTACAACATTTAATTGATCAGTAAGATTATTATATCGCAAGACACATAACATATGTACTGAAGCAAGCAAAATTAGTTATATATTTTGGGATGATATGTAAGATATTACGAATTAGTATTTTAATAATTTTGCGAGTGTTGTTTATTGTACTGTAATTAATTGTGACCTTCGTAGTTCGAATTCATATAATAAAATACATATTGAGGAAGTAAAATGAGCAGGAAAGCATAGAATTGTTTTACAATAAGTCAAATTTGTAATCAAATGAATTCAATTATAAATAGCAATTCTATCGCATATATAATTGTAGTCTAATGTCTATAAACTATTAGTCATTTAAAATTAATTAGGAGTTTCCAGAATAATCGGGTATATCTTTAGCCCCTTCTCGAATGATTTAAACAAAAATTAAAGACTGTTACATGATGGAGCTTTATAATGTGTAAAATTGGTATCAAGTATTAATTATAAATAAAAGAACATACCCAGGACAGTTTTATATAAAGTCCGAAATAAAACTGGTACCATGATCGAAACGTTGGAAGCATAATAGCAACTATTGAAACGCACATTTCTTCTAGAAATCAGATATGAAAAAGTAAACCAGTAATTACGTTGTCAAATACAATATATATATATATATATATATATATATATATATATATATATATATATATGTATATATATATATATAGTCAATGGTAAGTCAAGACATTAGTTGTTAGGTAACAATAAATGGTTCTGCAGAAAAAAGGCGAGACCCGGTATGGAACAAATTAAGCCGAGAGACTGGATACACGTACGTATAACTCTGTCTGTGTTTATGTTGTAACCAATGTGCGTATACATGTTATTTTCTATTACTCAAAAGATACTTTTAATAATTACATGTATATTATTGGAACAGAATTTTACTGTTCAAATAGATAAAAAAAAATGTCTATATTTTAAATTAAATACTGATAAAAAATAGATATACGTGCATAGATACCGAAACATATAAAATGCATGTAAATATGTATATATTTTATTACTTTTTATTAACTCCGAAAGTAATAAACAGTTTCTGATGTATTTTCATTTAAGAAGCCTAGGCGAAAGGATACTTGTTATTTAGTATACAAATCCTTTAATCAAAAAGAATATGCCATGAAAATTTCTTAAAATTTAATCCTATTTAAATGTTCGACATATTAAAAAAAATATGTATACGAAAAATACTTTAGGTATATTCTCTGTGTATTAGTATATTTGAAGAATTTTACGTGCAGTAATATGGGAAGCAATTGGTATGATAAATGTTTTATTTTGTCAGTTGCTTGTTAAATACCTCCCATAGTAATTATTACCGAACTAAGAGCCATTGCAATCTCCGTTTAGAATATTGATGAAGTAAAGTTCCTAATAAAAACAATTATATACTCGTTTTAATAAAGGAGTTTACATTTTAATAAAATCCGAAATGTAGTAGAGTAGATAATGACTTTAGTAGAATTATATCTTCATTTGCATGATGTAATAAAAACATGAGCAAAACATACAATTCTTTTCCGTTCTTTAGGGGCAAAGTATTCGTAAATAAGTACTTTCAACATTAATTGAGCCGGTTATCAATAGGTATTGACATTTTCATAAAATATTAGTCCTGCATTAATCAACCCTCATATATATATATATATATATATATATATATATATATACATATATATATATATATATATATATATATATATATATATATATATATATATATGAGTGAAAGTGTATGTCTGTGTAGATTTCCCTATGAAATAACTCTGTCTATGTTCAGTCTACAGACTCCAAATCTGATATACAGAATACTGAAATTTGAACAAAATCTTTGTAATATTTTTTCCGCCAGAAATTTGACTATTAAGGGGTGAAGGCTTAACAATTTGACTTTTGAGAACCCTACCAAACTGCTCCGACAATTTTGGGTCGAAAAACTTGCAATTTTAGATAAAGGCGCCTTCGACATATATCTAACTGAATACCTTGATTTCAGCCAAAACTAAATATGTTAAAGGGTAATAATAGGGGCAAATGTTTTTAAAATATTGACTTCTGCGGTCTCTACCAAATCACTCAGACAATGTCTGGTCTAAACTTTTGAAATTTTATATAAAGGGCCTTCAGAGATAGGGCAAGCTTTTTAATCGGTTTGTGTCGAAAATTTGAGCTACCAATATATAAATGTATGTATGTTTGCATGTCTGTCTAAAACTGTTGAGAGAATCGACGGGTTTTCACAGGATCAGCATTGTTTTAAGTTCGAGCATTCCGACAACAAATACCGAAAAAGAGGCTAAAAACAATAAACTCTTCACCCTCAACTGGGCACAATTCTACAGGTAGAGGTTGCATTTTTCACCGATATTTTCGAAAGCCATCCCCTCTTTACGATTGTCTAGCCTTAATCTGCACCTACGTCACGTTCTTTTCCTCCTTCGCGGTAAGGGTTCGAGCATGCCTCCCGAGTACCACTTTTTCTTGTTCAACACACACCTCCAAATAACGCCGGGTGGCAATGCTACTAGTTTATATATATATATATATATATATATATATATATATATATATATATATATATATATATATATATATATATGTGTGTGTGTGGGTGTGTGTATATATGTATTTATATATGTGTATATGCATATATATATATATATATGTGTGTATATGTATATATATGTATGTGTATATGTATATATATGTATGTGTATATGTATATATATGTATATAGGTATATATATGTATGTATGTGTATATATATGTATGTGCATATGTATATATGTGTATATGTATAGATATATATGTATATATATGTATGTATATATGTATATATATAAATGTGTGTATATATTTATATATATATTTATGTGTCAGGTAATGTCAAGTGCTACTGGTACCATGTAACCCAGTACTACCTGCCTCATGGTCGGGTCACCGGCGACTAAACTGGTTCCCCCACCAGACTTGTCTGGTGAGGAGGGCGGCTAGTCTCCCTGAAGGATTAAAAACAAGACCTTCCAAAGGGCGAATGAACTCTTTTTTTCTGGGTCAACGGCCAACTAGCACCGTGTATATTTGTTTGTATGTGTGTGTGTTTAGTGGGGTTGAGAGGGCTCCCGTAAGCCGTGGTGAAGGCAACCTTTCTAGGAGAAGCAAATCTCTGATTTAATAAAAAATAAAGCGGAACACCATTACCCGCATTAAGCTGGTCTGCAGTTTAATTTGTTGCTGGCTATCTTGCTTTTGCGTGTTGCTGGATCTAAACATTTTGAACCGAGAGAGAGACTTAGCTGTCGTACAAAGCTAAGACTGTGTAATATCATATTTGTATAGATACTCCCTCAGGCATTTGGGTTCATGGATTTTAAATGTCTGAGGGAGTGGCACTCGTCTGACAAGACGTTGCAATCATCATATGTATGCATATAAGTATATATATGTGTGTATATATATGTATGTATATATGTATATATATGTATGTATATATGTATAGATATGTATGTATATATGTATGTATATATGTATATATGTATGTATATATGCATATATATATATATGTATATATGTATATATATGTATGTGTATATGTATAAATACATATATGCGTGTATATATATGTATATATATGTATATATATATATATATGTATATATATATATATATATATATATAACTTAAAATACGTTGGCTTATAAATTAATAATTATGGCTACAAGCAATTTTCTCCTTACAAAATATTCTTTATGAATATAATCTTTTACTTGATTATTTTATGTGTCAGGTGGTCAATTATTGCAAATCACCAAGAGTCTACAACTTAATATAGCAAATGAAACGTGACTTTCTTTATATGAGTGCTATTTTTTGTGTTGTTTCCAATAGAGTGATTTACAGAAAAGTATATTTGCCTGAATGAAATTTGTAAATTTCC
>NC_136492.1:130409518-130419518 GCF_053919585.1 Euprymna scolopes
TGTTGAAGGAGTTGTGTAGAGTTCTCAAAGGTCAACTCGTTGAACTTTGATCCTTTAACAGCCAGATTTCTGTCCAGAAACCGATCACATAGATTTTTCCAAATATCAGTATTCTGAATATTAAATTTCGAGTCTGTAGACTTAAAATTCCTAGAGTTATTGCGAAAGAAAATGTACACAGACATACAGACACACACATAGATACACAGACACGTTCATTTTTATAAATAAACTAGAATTTCTTCCCGGCGCTGCCCGGGTATTTGGAGATGTATGTTGAGCAAAAAAAGAAAAAAAGCGGTGGTATATTTTTTTTTTTACTTAAACTTTATTATGACCCCTTAAAATTAATTGCTTTGGGTTCAAACCAAGTAATCAAGTTAGATCAATTCCAAGAAACCTATATCTAAAATTTCAAGTGTTTAGACCAAAGATTTCTCGGCGGAGTTGTGTAGAGTTCTCAAAGGACAAATTGTTGAACTCCTTAATCGCCAAATTTCTGGCCGAAATCCGGTCACATCGAATTTCCCAAATCTCAGTACCATGCATATCAAATTTCGACCCTTTCGACTAAACATTGACAGAGTTATTGCGTATGACACACAGACATCCTTTCACATATATATAATAGCATTTCAGTCCTGCGTTGACCGGATGTTTGGATGTGTATGTTGAAAAAAAAATAAGTGGCAGTAGGAAGTCAGGCTAAAAACCCTACCCCAAAGGAGGACAAGAACGTGGCAAAACCTTACGTGTATGTTGTTACGACCACCGCCAAACCGGAAGAGAGTTGTATTTAAAATTAAGGCTAGTCAATCTAAAGGAGTTGATAACAAAATATCGGCGAAAAATGTGACCCCCTATAAAAAAATTCCTAGTTGAAGGGGAATATATTAATGTTTTTAGCTATTTTTTTTAATATTTGTCGTATGAAACGCCACATTTTACAACGAAATTGATCTTGGGAAATCTGTCGCGTCTATTGAAAGTTTAATGCATACATGCAAATAAACATACACACATACATTTATATATCGGTAACTAAAAAATTTTGACGAAAAAGCTTGCCCTATCTCTGAATACACTTTATGTAAAGTTTCAAATATTTAGACCTGAGCAATTTCGAAAATACCGCAGAGGTCTATTTTAAATTTACCCCTATTACGATCCCTTTAAATTTATTGTTTTTGGCTCAAATCAAGTTATGTTAGATGCATGTCCAAAGAAATCTATATCTAAAATTTCAAGTGCGTAGATTCAAAATTGTCGGAGGGGTTGGTTAATTATATATATATATATATATATATATATATATATATATATATATATATATATATATATATATATATATATATATATATATATATATATATATATATATATAGTATATTTATTTATATATATATATAATTATATACATATATAATACTACACATATATATATATATAATTCTATACATATATATATATATATAATTCTATACATATTACATATAATTTTATACATATATACATATTATAATTCTCCATATATATATATATATACATATATATATAATTCTATATATACATATATATATAATTCTATACATATATACTTTTATATATATACATTCTATACATATTTACATATAATTATATATATATAAATTCTATACATATATATATAGAGAGAGAATTATATATATATATATCATTCTATATATACATACATATATATATATAATTATATATACATATATAATTATATATATATAATTCTATATATATAATTCTATATATATTTATATAATTCTATATATATATAATTCTATTTATATAATTCTATATATATATAATTCTCTCTCTATATATATATAATTCTATATACATAATTCTATATATATATATGATTATATATATATAATTCTATATATATATAATTCTATATATATATATATATATATAGAATTCTATATATATGTACATATATAATATATATGTATAATTCTATATATATATAATTCTATATATACAACTATATATATATATATATATATATATATATATAGAATTCTATATATACCTATATAAACTTCTATATATTTATATATATATATATATATATAGAATTATATATATATAGAATTGTGGGTATACATATATATATATATATATATATATATGTATACCCACAATTCTATATATATATAATTCTATATATATATATATAAATATATAGAAGTTTATATACGTATATATATATATATATATATATATATATATATATATATATATCGTATAGAAGTAACGTATTCTTTCCAGTAATTAAATTATGTTCAGATATTTGTTTATTAGAATCTTTGAGAGAATGCTATACTTGATTAATGAAAATAGCGTAATATAATTACGTTGTCTATTATCTTCGAATTGAAAAATATTAAAGGATCACTTGATGTAAAACAATATGTATTTATTTCTTTAATAATGATGGTGTATGAATATGAAACAATAAGATTGCATTGAAATCTAAAATTGGAAATTCAACCCCGGGAATCGAAATTCTTATCTGATCAAAACTTTAATTAATTATCAATCGCTGGGAGAAATTCTGATAATTATAATTAACATAAGGACAATATAAATCGATTGAAAATGGGTTTTTAAATATGCCTAGTAAGAACGAGCATATTGAATGCGAGGTAATGACTTACAATCGATTTGATGCCTAATCATTTGGAATCGCAAGATAATTCACGATGTGTCATGGTTTTAATTACGCAAGTATAAAGTCATTTGTTATGTTACCTTGTTCTCTCCCATTGAAATCGATGTATACGTATGCATATTGCGACAAATAGAAATGCATAAATGAAAAAATGTTGTCGGGATTAAAGTGGAAATACAATTACTTGATTATCATCTTTAAATGACAGTGTCAACTAAAGCCTACTTGGAAATACTATTATTGAATATTTTATTCGAACATATTAAAATTTATAATAGTCGTATATTATAATTAATTTGGCAATAAGTAATTCAATCTTACTCAGTATGAACATAAATTTAAAGAATACTAATGTTGTATATAAACAAGATTACTTTACTTAAAATTCATATTCTATGAAACTAAACAAAGTTTCGTAATAATCACAGCAATCACAAGCGGGCCTAATATATAGACTTAATATACTTATTTAAAATATCCATCTGGCACAGACATATATCTATATACATATATACGTATGTATACATGTGTGTGGGGGGATATACAAAGCTTCTTTCTTAAAACTGCACGCCTGCGGAACTCTGTTCCCTCTGCCTGCTTCCAACCTGACTACAACTTGGATGTGTTCAAGTCCAACGTTAACAAATTCCTAATGAACCGCCCCCTTAAGTTAACACTTCATCAAATCTCCACACGAACGTACTGTACTTGCATAACCCTTATCCCTGAGTGGCTTCCGAGCCTTGATTAGTGGGGGCCACCGTGTAAAAAAAAACAAAAAAAACAACTATCGGATTCTTTAGAGGTCAATCTTACAATGTATTCAAGCAAAGATACACTTACTATTAAATTTTCTTTCATAAATCCAAAATATTTTGATAAGACAGTATTGGCTGCATATTACAGGGAACTTGTAGGAAAAATTGCAACCGCAATTGGTTACTGGGAATTCCTGAAATAAAAATAGTGAACTACTCAATCACTTTACTCCCCTTTGTTTCATCTGCTTTAATGAAAAGTTGCTCATCACCAAATTTGAAGATTGTGATGAACATTTGAATAAGGAGCACGAATCACTAAATTGTCATTATTAGATGTTTAATCGCTTGCATACTTCTCCCCTTAGCCTAAGATAAAAACAATGTTTTTTTTTTTTTACTTCAATTTCCATTACTATCCTATCTTTGTCACTATTGCCCAGAAAATAATCTCATACGCCGATTCCAATTACACCAAGCAAATATATGATCACAGTATTCATCAATTTCCCTCAATGGACATTTTGATTTTAAACATACATGCACGTTACAGCCTTTATTAAGTCCCCCTGACCCAAATTTATAATGATGTTTAATCCTTATGGAAATATTACAACTAAATTTAGATTATCTCTATGTGTAGTGTTTTTGTGATTGTATCATCTCTTTTCCTACTAAAATTCTATCATGTTACGTACGACCTATCTCAAACAAAGAAAAGGGAAGTAATAATCAACCTTAAGTCAAACTGTAGTTTTTATTCTGTGTTTTAATTGAACTCAGTAGTTTTCTCTACACTAGTAAACCACTCTTCAAGATAAGTTTAAAATAGCCAACTCTTAACACTGACTAGCTGAAAACGTCATCAGCATAATAAATTTATATATTAATTAATATGCACTAATATATAAAAAAAGTTTAAAACTAACTTTGAAGTTGTTTTATTTTTATTGGCTCCAACTATATATATATATATATATATATATATATATGCATATATATATATATATATATATATATATATATATATACGTAGATAGCTTGATATCAGTTATATTAATATATTGTATATACCTTAAGTTATTATTTGGCGTTTCCATCTGATCTTCAATTGATTTTTTTTTAAATCTATTAGTCTTTACATTTGTATTTGGAATTTTTCTTTAAACAATTTCTTCCCAATATTATTGTTTGTGTTATCAATATAATAATTATTAAAGATTAGCATTATCGATTATTACAATATCGACAGAGCACCCGTGTTCCCCCATTCCATTCTATTTTTAATACACATTATACTAATTAGACTAGGTGATTCCATCTAAGCATAAGCTTAATTAATTGGCATTAATTAATTGTATCCATTTTTATATTTATTATTATTATTATTATTATTATTATTATTATTGCGACAGAAAGACAGTTATAATAAGAATGAAATCGCTGGTGATGGAAACGAGTAGGAAAAAAAGCACACGCCTCAGAATTACCACCAATAAATTATTTAGTGATTTACCGTTTAATTTTATCCATTTCTCTATTTTACAATTTTTCCGGTTTTTCTTTTTTTGTGTCTTCATTTCTCCCTTGCGTCGTTTTCTTTTTTTTCCTGGTCTCTTGATTTCTTCCCCAGTGGTGAATTAATGTCGTACATTTTCTGACCACGTGCAGATTTGAACTAAATTAAAAGTATATTTGTATAGCGGAATAAGATTTATTAAATCGTAAAACGCTTTTTACATAGATATTTTCATAGATATTTTTAATTCACATTTCATTGCTGATAAAGCCTATAAACATTTCTATTATCAAAGTTAAGAGCAACTACCACCCACTCCTAACGATACATCATTCTTGTTATTCATCACGTCTATCTCTGTCTGAAACCTGGATACTTTCTCAGATATCTTATCACAGACCCAAAATCACGTTTCCTGTTTGCATATTACCAACAATTACTTTAAAAATATCAGAGGAAATCTCCTGATAACATTCCCTGTGACAACGTAAATCCTTAGATATATTTTTGGAAAACTTTGCTTTCCTATAAGTTGTATTGTCTATAGAGTCACTAGTTACTAGATGACCACAACATGCTTATGACTGTATCTACATATTAATTCTACTGTAAAAAGAAAACAATGTGTATCCTATGCACCGTTTCGGTATTGAGCTCCCTTGTAACGTCCTCCTTAAACTTAATTCGTTACTAAACTTCTGGTTAACAATAACCTTATATATTAGAGAGAGAGAGAGAGAGAAGGAGAGAGAGATGAGTCTACAATTGTTTACCACCATATATGTCATGAAACCTCGTGTCATCAAAAATATACTAATCTCATGAGATTTAATTGTAGTTTTCATTCACGAATTTCCATGGATTAGAAGGATATATATATATATATACAGTGATGATCATATTTATTGGCACGGTAAAATAAAAGTTAAATTTTGTCTAATAAATTCTAAAAAAGGGATTAAATTAAAGAAAATAACAAAGTATATTATGTATTTTTAACTGGCCTTTCCGATGCAGCAATCGGAATTTAGAAAAAATAAATAACAAAGGAACAACAAACATAATTGCAAAAAACCCTTGTTCAAAATTATTGGCACGGCTTTGTTATTCTTTTAGTATCAGTATAATATCAATCAATTTCCGGTTTACGTGCTTTCTGAACTTTTTTATAGCCATATTATGCTTGTTTAACGCTAATTCAGTGAATAATTTTTTTCAGATAATTTTTAGATAGCGATTTATTTAAACTATTATAAGTGATTAAATTATAATTTTCAATCGCCATGGTTAAAACTAAGGAACACATCGAAGACGTCCGGAAGCTTGTTGTAGCATGTCATACCAATGGGGAGGGCTATGATAAGATTTCAAAGAAGCTAAACCTTCCCAAATCCACTGTTAGAGCCATAATAAACAAGTTCAAATCGCAAGGCCACGTTATGAGTTTAGAGGGTAGAGGGAGAAAAAGGATTCTTTCCCCAAGAGATGAACGGAAAATTGTTCGACAAGTAAAACAACACCCAAGGATCTCTGTTGGGGAGATTGTTGATGAACAGAGCACCTCTGGAGTGAATGTATCTCGACATACAGTTGGTAGAGTTTTGAAGAGAGCTGGTTTAAAAGCATGTCGTCCGAGAAAGACTCCCTTATTGAAGCCTATGCACCTGAAAGCAAGGCTAGCCTTTGCAAAACGTCATATTGATAAAGATGTTGCATTCTGGAAACGTGTTCTATGGACTGACGAAACGAAAATAGAGTTATTTGGCCATAATAAAGTGTCTTATATTTCCAGAAAATCTGGCGAAGCTTTCCTGCCTAAGAACACCATACCCACAGTGAAGCACGGTGGAGGCAGTTTGATGTTTTGGGGATCCTTTGCTGCCTCTGGACCAGGGCGACTTGTTAAGGTCACATGTAGCATAAAAAAGGAAGATTATGTTAAAATATTGGATGAAAACCTGAAAGGCTCTGCTAAAGAGCTCTCACTTGGTCGTCGTTGGTGGTTAATGCAAGATAATGACCCAAAGCATTCGGCTAAACTGACTAAGAAAGGGCTTGAGGACAATCATATTAATGTTTTGGAGTGGCCATCACAAAGCCCAGACCTTAATCCAATTGAAAATTTATGGAGAACATTAAAATTGAGGGTAATGCAAAGGAGGCCTAAGAATCTAATTCAATTGGAGGATTATTGTCAGGAAGAGTGGGCTAAAATTACTACTGAAGAGTGCAACAACTTGGTTGTAAACTATGAAAAGCGAATGAGGAAGGTAATCAAGGCCAAAGGCTATACAATTGATTATTAAATAAATCGTGCCAATAATTTTGAACAAGGGTTTTTTGCAATTATGTTTGTTGTTCCTTTGTTATTTATTTTTCTAAAATCCGATTGCTGCATCGGAAAGGCCAGTTAAAAATACATAATACACTTTGTTATTTTCTTTAATTTATTCCCTTTTTTAGAATTTAATAGACAAAATTTAACTTTTATTTTACCGTGCCAATAAATATGATCATCTCTGTATATATATATATATATGTATATGTATATATATATATATATGTGTGTGTGTGTGTTTGTGTGTGTGTGTGTGTGCGTGTTTACATTGCCCATACGTATGAGATCACAGGCAATATATCCGCAGTGGCACTGGCTTGATTTAATTCATGCTCTCTTGGATTTTATGTAAGATTTGGCATTTGCAATCTTCTGGACTAGCACTTGTTATGATATCAACGGTAAGCATCTAGCGAAGTGTGTGAACATTGATTTAGCAGGTCAGATCCTTCGCCAAAATTTATGAATATTTATTAAACAGAGGGAAGTATCAACCAGAATTATTGACAGGACTCGGCTAGCAAATATCGAAGAGTTTCGAGAGTATAGTTCTTGTTCAGTGAACTTGTGTTTTTATTATAATAGAAAATATTAGACGAAATAAACATAACTCAAATGTATACATATGTATTCATATTATTGTCATGGAATTTTTTTTATAGATCTACATGTACTGCTCTATTAACACGCATATTCCGCAGTTTAAGAAAATCAACAGCGGCTAAATTGTTATCTCCTTAACTGAAATATTAGCTATACATTAAGCAAGTATGCACGCGACTGAATAAGGGCAGCACGTGTTAAAGTACAGGGAGAGATCGTACGTTATTTCATTATGGATGGCGAAAACGAAAATTCCCCACGTGGTAAAAAAAAAATAAAGGAAAGGCAATTGAAGATGATGGCAAGGGCATGTGCGTGAAATATTTGCGACAGACAGAGATATCTGAAGTGAGAATGGTATTTGGAAACATATAAAGTACGTAGTCGTCCATTTTATAAAATGTGCGAACTGAAATTAAAAAAGATCGCACGGCGAATGAAAAATGTATCCAGAAAAATCTTAAAAAGGAATAACTCGGCCGTGTCCAATCAGATGTGCTTGAATAATGACTTGTTGCCAACATTTACAAATATAAAACTAAACGATTCACAACTAATTACCGAAAGATTTACTAACGACTTCATAATCACAAGATTCGAAGTCAAATATCATCCGCAAACGAGGCTATCCAAACACTTTACCAAGAATTTCAAACAATTAAACTACAACTTATAAGGAAAAAACAGCTGCCTTTCTGTTCCACACACACTCCCAGAATGATCCAAACACAACCAACTCCAATAGCAAATAAAGCTGCAACAAGAACTGAAACGACTATACAACGGATATTTCTACCTTCCCAAACCTAGGGGAAAATACATAAATCTATTCAACACACCGATAGGGTATAACAATACCAATTCCTTTACCTTGGCTCCAAATGCCACCTCTCTAAATATTACAACAAAAATGTTAAACTATGTGAAATAGAAATATCTTCCAAAAAATCCAAGACCTGAATAACATATATAAAAAAATCCTGGAGAACAACTAAGGAAACAATACCAATATTATAGCAAAAAACAACGCCGAAATCGGAACAATAAAAATTAATACAATAATAAGAGACTATAAATCTGAATTGTTGGGCGGGAAAATAAAATTCACACAATAGGATACCCTCTAAGAACAATAATTTCTCACATCCCCACCCCAGTATGTAATATAGCTAAAAAGATCAATAACGCTATCCAACCTTACGCACTTAATAAATAATGCATAACATCTACATAGGACTTCGGCAACCTTTTAAAATAATACTCCCCCAGAAATGCATAACCGCCTCCCTCGACGCCGAAAGCCCTACAACTGACACAATTAAATAAGCATTAATTAATTATACAACCAAAATACGAACACCTCTCCAGCTATACACCCCAGGCCCTTGAAAAGTTAGTATGCGACACAGTTCCCTGCACTGACCTTAACAGAAAATATACATCCAAATAGATGTCTAAATGGTATTACCTCTCAGACTAACATTTGCACAAAATTATATGACCCAACTCGAAAATAAAATCTTCTCAGATAGTAAAAAAAAAAACAATATCCTACGTATCTATGCCAACTATTTGGATGATATATTCATTGAAGCCGAATAAGTACGAGACATAAAAAATTACAACAACACCTACCAACACACTCCGTCTTTAATTTTACCCATGGACCAAAAATAAAAAGACATGCCATTGCTCGACGTATTAGTAGATTCAAACAACCTTACTAAATATACAATCTGAACATACAAAAAACCTACCAACCAATGCGATACTCTAAAATTACCACAGTGAATGCTCAGAAAAATATGAAACTGTCATTATATAAAAAAGTCTTTCAAACTTCATTCAATACAGCATCAACCCGACAAATATTTTATAATGAACTAACAAAAACCTATCCGAAATAGGCAATAAGGTCTCCAATAGAATCGTTGATAAACACATATACCTCTATTTAAAAGCAATCTACAAGGAAAACATACACCTTAACCATAACAAAAAATGCCATCAAAGTATATTCTAAAAACGAACTAAACACCCATACCAAAACAGATTAAAAAAATAATAACGAACCT
>NC_136492.1:130427018-130514518 GCF_053919585.1 Euprymna scolopes
ACCCGGCGTTGCCCGAGTGTTTGTTTCCAGGACGGGGGGGGGCAGTTTTAAAAAATGTTATGGTAGGTAAGTAGGAAGGATCAAACCCGGAGTCATGAGTAAAAGTAGGAAAATAAAGTATGAAAAAAACCCATCTGCAACGTTAACAGTTCGGCCACCAAGAAAAGTCCATTCCAGTTGTTTAGGAAAAAAAAACGACTACGGTAGGTCGGCGCGAACGTGAAAATATAATGTGAATTGTCCAGCACGCTAACCACTACGCCACAGACCACTGCAGCTTAGTTTAGTGATTTTAAATAACTTCACATGAAAGAACTACGATGCCAAACCGGTGTTCTTTCTTCAACTGTTCCTTGTGAACGATCCCCAAACGGTGTTAAGTGGTGGCAGGGGGAGGAGGAATTTATTAGAGAGAAAATATTTTACCACTTCCATTGATCTTAACCGATTTTGGCCGTGACTTCTCAGCAGAAAAAGTATAGAAATCTAAGATTACCGAGGAATTTGAGAAATAATAAGCCTATAACACACCTCAGATATTGTTCTGTCGTTTGTGCATATTATATTTGCATGAAATATCTTGATTTTTAATCCTATTAATGTCAAAATCAGACGGGAAAAATGAGTTCATTTTATTTATATAGAGAAGATATATATATTCATGTGTGTATTATATAATTTTACTCTTGGCTAGATAAAATACATGTTAAATTTTAAGTGTTCAAACAAAAAATTGACGGGGGAGTTTTGTAGAGTCTGTAAACGGCAACTCTTTTAACTAAGATCTTGGCAGGTTGGCAGCAAAATTGTCGCTAAAAAACTGATTAAAAAGCTTAATGCATATCTGAACACCCTTTACGGGAAATTAATTTTTCTATACAAAATTGTTTTATCGCTTACACATCGCAAGGCACACATTGCATCTTTGACTCTGGGGAGCTGACTTTTCTTCCACAAAACAAATCAAACGCCTTTAGTTTTTTTTAAGATTTTAAATGTTTAGACTAAAAATTAGCTGAGTAATTTGGTAAAGACCGGTGAGATAAGTTTTTTTTGTTTTTTGTTTTGTTAACTTTGGCCCTAATTTAGTTTAACATTCAGTTTTGGGCTCAAATAAAATGTTTAAAAATCTTAGTTCCAAGAAACCTACATCTTACGTTTCCAATGTTTATGCCCAACGTTTACCGAGGTGTTTTGTAAAGTTTTCAAAAGTCAAATATATGAATTTTCCCCCCTTGACAGCCAAATGTCTAGCCGATAACCAATTAAACAGTATTTCCCACATCTCACTACTATTATCTAAAATCTCGTGTTTGTTGACTAAAAATTGACAGAGAGGTTAAGTAGGGAAATGTACACACACAGACTGATAATTTCACTTCAGATATATATATATATATTACAGTTCACCAGTTATCAAAGTCACTCGTGTACAATAATCTATGGGATAATATCGTAGTAATCATTAGTATTGAAGATTTAATAAAGTGTCTTACTTAAGGGGGCGGTTACTCAGGGATTGTTTTATGTTGGACTTAAAGACACCCAAGTTCTAGTCAGCTGGGAAACAGGCAAGCGAAAGATAGTTTCATAGTCGAATATACACTTTCATTTAGGCACAGATAAAATATGGGGAAAATTAATGTCAGTGGTTTCAGCTTGACGGCTGTTTTAGCGAAAGAATGGCAAGCGGGGCCAGTGATTAGAGCTCAGATGAGCACCTGCCATCGAAATAAAGGTAAAACAAAGACTTGCAACGTCATTTCTGTGGGAGAGAGGTTGTAGGGAAGAGAATAGGACATCCCCCAGTAAGCCACGATGTCAATTTTGTACATTGTCAAGAAGGATAGGCTGCTTTTTGCAGGTCCTGCCCAGATGTGGCAGCAGCGCTCCATATATATATATATATATATATATATATATATCACTTCAGTTAAAGGTTAAAATAAAAAAAATCGCTCAAAAGAACACTTTTTTACCACGAGCAGCTATTATATCAAATTTATGATGGTATATTTGAAATGCCTGGCCTTATTACTTGTGTAGTGTTCTTTTTCCTCAATATTTCGATTACACCTATTCTACGAGACATTCTGATTGAAGTATATCTTAGGACACTTCCGGCCAGATAAGGTAGCTGCATTTTTTATGTACAACCATTTGTAATCAAATAGTGAAGGACATCTCGGACACAATAACACACAGACAAAAATATTTTCATAGAGAATGTTATGAACGTTTAGGTATTATGTCAAATATGATATATATTCCTTTGATGTTAAAATTTAATGATAAACGTATTCATAGGTGTTATGGTATGGAAAGGACACTGTAGAAACTTGAAGTTAAAAACACTAATTAAAAACAAAAACGTTGTTTTTATAAGCTCGATTGTATGTGCAAATGATATTTCGAATACACATCAATATAAGTGATTGCAATATTCTGGTCAAAGAAACTAGAATTTCCTTGCAATTCAAATATTAAAACAAATTTCATAAAACGCTCTCCATCTTATCAGATTTATTGTAATGTTTTTCGTTTAAAACCCATTTAACAAGACTACACAGACTACACACCTTAAGACATTTGTGCTCAATACAATTGAATTTGTGGCTAAGAAAATCAGTAATATACGGAAAGCACAAATGAGGTAAAATATTATAGTTAGAACTGATATTTCTCTGATTTGTTTCCACGCGACAAGAGACACTCTGGTCATTTCCCCTGCAGACATATCGTTAGAAAATAAATATAAATCAAACAGTGATTTGAGATACACGCCGTACAAAAGAAAACAAATCAATGTATGTGAATGTGTGTATATATATATATATATATATATATATATATATATATATGTTTACATAGGAATATATTTTACATATATGTTTATGAATATATATGTCTATGTATGTATGCATATATATATAGTCCTGGCCAAAATCCTGAGACCACTTAAGAAAGTAAGCATTTACGCAGAATATCGAATTTTTAATCAAACAAATGGTTGAAAACATTGCCAAAAGGGAAAATATGATAGAAAAAAATGGAATCTGCTTCATTCGAAACTTTAAACCTAATATAATAATTATTTGAAAAAAACAAACATTTTCACCTGGTCAAAATAATAATACCACTTTAATAAAATGGGCTAGTTTTGAAATAATTAATACGAAAACTTTCTATGCTACTAAACGCTAATTGTTAGTGGATAAAAAACATCTTACTAAATTATAAATGGAAAAAGGGAAACCATTATCAAAGTTTGAAAGAGGAAGGATCTTTGAGCTGCATAGGGGTGGACTCTCCCAGACATCCATTGCAAACGAAGTGAATCGGAGTAAAACGGTCACCACAATTTGTTTAAGAAATCTAGACCAATGTGGGCATATACAGAGTCCAGGTCGACCAAAAAAAAATAACCCCATCACTGGATCGCCGTATCAGAACAAGTTAAAAAAGAAAAATAGTATGAGCTCAAATCTATTGAAAAGCCAAACAGCAGCACAATGTAGTCCTTAAACCATCAGAAGGCACCTGAATATGAAGGGTTTCAATCATTTAACGCAACTTCAGAAACCACGGCTTCTTGAACAAAACCCACCGACTTAAATATGCTGCCAAATATCAGACTTCAGATGAAGAGTAGTGGGAAAATGTAATTTTCTCCGATGAGAACAAGTTTAATCTAGATGGTCCAGATGAATTTCAGCATTATTGGCATGATAAAAATTTGCCCAAAGAGACTTTTTCAACTCGGCATAGTGGAGGAGGGTCTTTAATCATCTGGGGTGCTTTCTCCTCAGCTGGGACCCTAAAGTTGCAAGTAGTGAAAGACCGGCAAACATCATTGAAGTATATTTCAATGCTTGAAAATGCCTCTATCAGGACTGAAGGTCCACGGCTGTGTGGAAGAAATTGGATTTTCCAGCAAGACATGCTACGATACACACTACTCCACAAGCACGAGAATACTTTTCTTCAAATCGTATAGAATTGCTAGATCATCCATCCCATTGAATATCTTTGGGGATGGATTGCAAGGATGGAACCCAGTATTATTCTGATTCAGTTTGCAGTACAAAGGATAAAATTCCTTCGCAACTAATAAAAAACTTAGTCTCAAGCATGCCGAAGATAATTGTTGAAGTAATTCGTAATAATTGAGACTATACTAAATACTGAGCCCCTTTTTAGTAATTTATGATTACCAACCTTTTGATTTTATTTCAAGATTTCTCCTGGATAAATGAAGGACAAAGATTAAGTTTATGAACTCATAGCTCAGTTTATTCCTCTTTATTTGTTCTTTTCTTCGGAATAATATTTTTTATTATTATAATCCTATATATATATATATATATATATATATATATATATATATATATATATATATATATAGAGAGAGAGAGAGAGAGAGAGAGAGATATAGATATATATATATATAGATGTACTCATTTATATATATATTTATACATGTGTATCTAAATGTATATATTATTGCACATATATGTTCATATATAAATACATATATATGCATATATGTATAAATGTATAACTGCACATAATGTATATATATATATACATATATATTTATATGTACGTATGCGTATATATTATGCACATATATATTTATTCTTAGTTGTATACATTCTATGCTTTATGGTTCATGTGTATGTATGCACACTCATAAAATATATATATATATATAAATATATATAAATATATACATATACAGGTTACCCCTGGTGTGTACGAATAGGCACTGTATTGTTAAGAGAAAATAGAATACAGACAACAAACCTTATGTAATTAAGTAGAACGACAGTTTTATTAACAATTCACTCTAATGCATTAATCTTTGCTCCAATAACATTTTTATTCGAAACAAAAACATTTGACAAGCACGGTAGAGATCGGTGTACATTACACTGACCATTTTTGTTTTTTTTAAGACTATTTACTGTTGTGGGGATATCAAACAATATCCTTATCAACAAGGCCCAACACGTATTAATCTTACATATTAGAGTCTAGACAGCTTGGAAGGCACAACGTAGGTATAATATTCCGCTGAACATTTTTGAATGAGGCAAACATTGTACGTTATATATATATATATATATATATATATATATATATATATATATATATATATATATATATGTATGTATATATATAAATAAAAATATACATATATATATATGTATATATATATATATATAAATAAAAATATACATATATATATATATATATATATATATATTCATGTAACAGGCGGGCAATAATTAATTCCCCTGACCCACTTCCCATAGAAGTAGACCAATGAAACTTTGCACAGTTATTAGTCTTTCTCTACATAGGAACCCCACTGAATTATGCATTTCTCCCACTGTTTGATGCAGCTCTGTCACCCGTTTTTGTAGGACACTCCAGGTTGGTCCTTCAACTACGACGTGACTTCAGAAACCAAGGCTGCACCATCTGGGAAACGCTTTCTTTTCAAAACCAACTTCATGGCCGGGAAGAGGTGAAACTTACAGGATGCAAGGTCATGTAGGGAGTATGGGGGAGGATTTCATAACCATACGCCCATGCTTCTGATCTGGCGAAAGACAAGTTGTGCGCCCGAACCTTGTCCTGCAGGAAGAGGGTACCTTTGCTGATATTGCCTCGCCTCTTGATTTTGATAGCTTCCTTTATTTCCTCCAAAGTGAAGCATTATAGTCTCCTGTAATTGTGAAATCTGTCATCGCTCCTCCGTAGTGGTCCCAGAATTCTTAGAGGATGACGTTGCCAGCGAAGGGATGCACTCTTGCATCCTTTTTTGATGGTGAGTCCAAGTGATTCCACTGCATTGAGTGGGCGTTGGTCTCTGCCTCATGGTTATTGGCCTAGGTTTTATCCTATGTAATCAGTTTTTTGAAACACTTTGACTCATCATTTTTGCACATCTCTAAATTCATCCTCGAGCACTCCATGCGTTCTCGCTTCTGGAATGGTGTGAGTAACCTTGAAATCTATCTGACAGACACCTTATGCATATGCCAATGAGCATGAATGATAGTTCTACAGACCCTGTACTATTTGGTGAATATTAATGCGCAGATCTTCCAAAATGCCAGCCTCAATTTGACGGACAGGTGCCTCATCAATCGCAAAAGAGGTTCGACCAGGTCTGGGAGCTGTTTCCACAGACTTTCGGTCATGTTTAAATTCACAATGCCAGCGTTTTACAAGGTCATATGATGTGGCATTATCAGCATGAGTTTCTTCCATTTCATCAAAAGTCCCCTCTGGTGTGCGTCCTATTAAATACAAAAACCGGATCACTGCTCGACATTATACAGGCATCATTCCACACCTGACTAGTTAAAACACCTGTAAAACAAACCACAATTAGTTCAGAGCCGTCATTTGCCAAATAACCCGAAGACATATAAATCATAGCACACGCACTATGTTAGCAAGATCAGACAGCTGGGAATGTGGCAGGGGCATTACTTATTGCAGCCTCTCGTATACACACACACATATATATATGTATATATATATATACAAATATCTACATACCTATATACACACGCATAGATACATATACATACACATATATATGCATACATACACATATATATGCATACATATACATATATATACATACATATATACATTCATATGTATACTTATATATGCATATATACATACATGCACATATATATGCATATATACATATATACATGCATCTATCTCTCTCTCTCTATATATATATATATATATATATATATATATATATATATATATATATATATATATATAACGTGTGTAATAGTAAATGCTATTCATTAAAATTTATATTTAAAAATTCCAAATTTCCAAATAATGAAATATGTTTTAAGATCATTTGATGTTATTGCATAATTAAATCAAAATAATGTATCTATAACTTTTACAGTATTTGCCATCCGTCGAAGCGAAGCGTTCATAATTATAAGGAATTCACAAAATAAAAAAAAATAAAAATGTTCAATCTGCAAAAGATTCATATATATATTTTTTTAAATTTTAAGAAAAAACTAAATATGAGCTTATTATATAGCTGGCTTGAAGGACGTTATATATACTCATGTAGAAACATTTGACATTATTTTATTAATTTTTAAATGGACGTATTATTTGTTTTTTTTTTTTACTAATTCGCATCAAATTTTACAGTATAATATTAATGTACGCTGTCATGTAGGTTTGCCTCATAGGGAAATATTTGTACATTTTAATATTTTGTTTGGATACAATGATGAGATTTCATAGATTCAAAGCACACACAACACCACACTCATATACATATATATATATATATATATATATATATATATATATATATATATATATATTGATTTATTATACAAACTATAATTGATAAAATATGCACATACATTTTTTCAGTAGAATCATAATGTAAAGAGACCTATTCATCATACAAACAGAGGAGCGATATTAAAACGAGATTCAATATTACATTCGAGTGACGTTTACAGCAAGAAAGCGTATACTTTTCGGTGTTTGCAGTCGGGTTTTTGGAGGCAGGTCTTGTATAAAATGGGCATAGTTATGGGGCATTGTGAAGGAAGAATAGGAAGTACAATTCGATATCGTCAAGCTCTAGCAGTGAAGACATCGGTACTAATTTTACATTGAAGGCGTAGTTATTTTCTCTCTTAGATTTGTTGATTTTGTTTTAATTTCTGGTAGCGATTTCATTATCCATCTCATTTATTGATAATCTCTATTGCTAGTGTTTTTTTTTATCCGTTCATTCGTTTCTATTTTTTTTCATCCGTTCATTCGTTTCTAATTATTTTCTTCTTTTTCTATTTATTTGCTCATAAGATATATATCCAGATGATTGAAGTAACAGATGTAAATCTAATTTATATGATTTAAATAAAGGTGGTATACTGGGTTTACATTTTTCTACTCTACCACAGTGTATGAGATAATTACAAGGACAATTGTTTATCTCACATTTTCGATGCATGGCATAGTTTCATTTTGGGGTATATATTTTTTCTTACTACTAGAATATAAAGCTATTTCATACTTACACCAACGCTGTCGTCATTGTATTACTAATATTAACGTGGGTCGTATTAGATTTAAATCAACAAAACAATTGTATACGACGATTATATACACATGCCCCATATATGTGTATATAGTGGGGGATGCCCTTTTCTCTACCCTGCAACCTCTCTCCCACAGAAGAGACGTTGCGAGCCTATCCTTGTTTTATCGTTATTTCCATGGCAGGTGCTCCTCTGAACTCCAATCTCTGATCCCCCCTCGCCAATCTTTCACGAAAAACACGCGTCTAGCTGAATCCACTGTGAAAAATTTACCCCACTCTATATCTGTGCCTAAATCAAAACGCGGATTCCATGAACAAAGATTCTTTCTTAGAAGTGCACGCCTGCGGAACTCTGTTCCGTCTGACTGCTTCCCACCGGACTACGCCTTGTATGTGTTCAAGTCCAACGTTAAGAAATTCCTAATGAACCGCCCCCTTAAGTAAACACTTCATCAAATCTCCACACTAACGTAATGTACTTGCAATAACCCTTATCCCTGAGTGGCTTCCGGGCCTTGATAAGTGGTGATCACTGTGTAATATATATATATATATATATATATATATATATATATATATATATATATATATATATATATATAAATGAAGGCTAGTTTGTCCACAATGAAATCTATTTTTGAATTATCTGCAATTATTTTTAAAAAATATTTGTAAATATCGGCCTCACTTAAACATTAAAATACCCTGTTCAGTCACATATTTCAATAGTACACTAAATAGAACCGTCTATTTCTAACGCGTCCCTGTCATATAATTGTATCGAGGGCACATTTTATACGCCGGACGTTTCCGCGTATGCGGTAGTACAACTCTCTAACCAGCATTCGATATTAGGTGGTATACATGAGCATAGTTTAGCCCACATCGGACTTCTTATTTTAATCGGAGTTTTCGATAGATTTAGATAAAACACATACACAAACACATTCCGAGGTAGACTAGGCTTCAGTTTTGTGTTATTTCAAAAATACATTGTTGTTAGCAGGTTGATATAGATTAAATAATGTACACAAAAACATACGAGGTTTCTACTCATGTAATAGTGTATATATATATATATATATATATATATATATATATATATATATATATATATATATATATATATATATATATATGGATGTGTGTGGGTGTGTGCGTGTGTAATGTGTGTGTCTAGTATACATATAAGTGGGTTATATAATCATATGTACAATATAAACTACATTTATATGCAAAACCTGCTAGAAAGCCAAATTCCATAACCGAATTAATATATGATTCTTTAAAGCATATACTTTGATTAAGGTGTATAAATGGACGGAAATCTAATGAGCCGCTCCATACAAGCACACGTGCTAAAGCATAATTAGATTTTATTCTATATTTCTGAAGAAAGATTTCTATATTTATTAAAGGATATATATATAGAGAAAATATAAATTTACATCGATGCATTTCCAACAAAAAAAAAACATATTTTCTTTGTTGCCAACGAAAAGATAGGTTTTAAATTATATGCTGCACTTATAAATACAGTAAATAAAGAGGAGATATAGTCAATTGCGAGCCGTTGTTGGGAAGTAGTATTTTTCATAATCTATACATGGTGCAAATTTGGTTGAGACAGTCTTATTGTACTTTAATATCTCCCAGTTATTCAGTAGTGTTATTTTTCTATTTATTTTCTCACTAGCTCTACACGTGCGTAAATGCATTAGAGGCACAAAGGTGCGTCGTTTTATTTAGACGAGTTCAAGAAAAAAGGTCCAAAAAATTAAAAGACAGTAACTCCGATTAAAGGATACGTAATCGTTACACACAAGATAACCCTATATTATCCTAATAATATTTCATATTGTTAGTTGTTTTAATATGAACCATTAAGTGTAATGTATAAGCGGGTACCATCATTATTTTCGAAACAGTAATTCTCTTTTCTCTTAAATATCAAATTCTTCTGCCTGTTTTGAGCGATATCTTCCTTGCATTCAATAGATTCTTAACATAGCATTTTTTTATAAGCTTAAGTTTTACAAGTTTCAAAACAAGTTTCCACAAAAGGTCACGTCTTTCTAATAACCCAGTTCAATTATACACACTCCGCATTGTTTCCAAACCTACTAGAGAATTTTATCAGGTGCTCAGGACAAATTTATGTTTGCAACTACTCCTCGTGAGACTTACTAACAAAAGTATTTCTTCAGTAATATTGAAGAGTATGGTTAACAGTTATTTACTTGTTCTCATTTTTGTCGTTGTGGATTAAGCTTTAATTCATTAACTATAGAGTGCGGATGTTATTTGTGAATTATATTTTTCCATTTTTATTTTCGGTTATATATTTATATAATATGTTTTTTTTATTGTTACGTTTTTTGTTATTTACTTGTTAACATATTTTTATTCCTTGTTGTTTTAATCTCTATATAATTATTTGGAAATCTATTTGTCCTATCCTGTCCGAGTTTGCTATTGTTAAATATATTTCTATTAAACCCTACTTTTACCAGTTCCCCTTTTTCGCCTTTAAATTTTTAATATATACTTTTAATATACTCACCTGCCTTCAATTGTATTGGATTTCGCTTTAACCTTTCAATCTCTAATGTGAATTATCAAAGAAAAAACTTATTTGCCTATTCATTAATGTTATTCGATTTTTTCTCGTCTGGTGAGAAGTTTGAATATGCCATGGCATAAATAGGTGCTCCTCTTTTTTATTTCACAGATTAGTAAGGATTTGGCCCTGTTTTGTATTATAATGTATTAAAGTATTTATATTATACTTGTATATTCTATGAAATTATACTGATGGTAATTTCCGAGGAGTCGAATATAAGTCCTAGTGGGTTACATTGTAATAACAGGTGCTCAATTATTGTCGAAATCCCATTTAATGATCAATATGCTTAAACAAAACTAATCGATTAAATATGTTTTCAATTATATTTTGATATATTATTTTTTAATAATTCTATTTTTTTTTATTCCATCCAAATTTTGGATTAGATAGTTTATAAAATGTTAGTCCTACTCATTTCTTTCAATATCAGGGTTATAGATTATCAGTAGTAAAGATCTAATGCTAATCGGATAATTTGTTGAGGCTTTTTAAATAGCATATTTACTTAAACAGTAACGAATTTCTCTTTACTAACACACAACAAACGAGTTATCACGTAGTTTTAAGTATAATATATACGTGCTGCACTTTTACATGCACAGACATATCAAAACCAGATGATGTTTTCTGTAAATTTGAATCTTAAATTGATTACATTGGATGTGCCATCGTTTTCTCTACGGAAACACATTTATAATGAAAAAAGGGCGAATCGCTTTCCATCAGTCTAAGGTTTTCAAGGATGTATTTAAAATAAACAAATATAAAAGTGATAAACAATGCATCTAGTTAATTAATCATTAATATATTGAAAATATAGACACCTGCGTGTAACCTCTAAATATCTGGGATTATGTATGATTAATTTTGTTTAACAATCACTCTCGAAATTAAAAAAAAAAATGTTTAACTGTAGTAGATTTTATTATTTATGTGACCAGGAAATATATCAGAGCAAAATATTTGCAATTCACTGCAATGTATATGATTGATAAAAATACTTATTTAGTATAATGTCATGAGCGTATCAATTCGGATTTTATCGGTGAAAACCCTGTTGGTCACGAAAATGTAATTTAAACAAATATAAATTTTCGGCATCGTCATTTAGGCGTTTTTATCATGCGTATGATTATGAATAATTCCAGTAAAATATAAGCGTTATACTCTTTGAATTCGCTTTATTTATGGAAACCAAAGAGGAGAGGTATACGATATGAGACATATTTGGCATAAAGTCTTCCCTTGCTGTAATTTTAGATCATTTATAACAATTGTAACAAGCTCCACTCGATCAAGGCTAGACATTTTGGGAAACTATCAGATATTTTGTACTCCTATGCAAAACTAGAAACATACGTTACTGTTTGAAGTATAGGTTAAGGTGCAGTATCTTTTCACTCACGAACATCCATTATATCTGCTACTATTATAGTTTGTAAAGGGGGCTTAAAGCGAGCATAACTGTAGAAATACCAGAAAACAATAAATTTTCAAAGATATGAAGAAATTATGAAGTGGGGTTTACTTTTCTCTATCAATTTAACGTAAAATCAACATCAACTTTATAGACAAAGTGTGTGCCAATGCCAAGTTTAATTACTATAAAAAGTTCCACCTCAACTTCTTGAAACAGTAGGGGCAAATATCACATCACTCTACACAATTCAGGCCATTGATTTTATAACGAACCTTCATTTGATATATTCTGATCAGTAGATCCTATCTACACGGACAGAGTTAAAGGATTTCTTATCGTTTGAGACAGAACAGAATCAAATGTAGCATCTGAAGAAGCCATCATACATTTTGATCTTGGGCCGAAGGAAACTCATAAACTTTCCCTTAAATGTGGTATATCTATATACAGATATATCTATGCTCGTCGGCAAATGGAATATTGAATGGCTTATATTATTAGTTCTATAGGCCAAAACTACATAATTTGCAGACCTTTGGAATATCATAAAACTATTCAATGTGTTTACGAAGGAATCACTACTTATCAAGGTGCAGACGCCACTCGAGGAGTAAGGCTAAATAAGTGTTCAATGGTTCAGGGAAACATTTAGTCATATTTAGTAGCGGAAATTTAGAAAATTGGATTACTTAAGGGGATGGCTCATGAATATTTTTTTTACGTTGGACTTGAAGATAAACATATTGCAGAAAGTCGGATAGCAAACAAACAGAACAGAGTTCCCAGGCGTACAGTTCTAAGGAAGTAGTTTTGTTCATGGAATCTACGTTTATGTTTTGCCACATATAAAGAGTGTACTCGCAACGTCTTTTCTGTGGGAGAGAGGTTGCAGGGAAGAGAAAAGGGCATCCCTCACTAAACCACGAAGTCTATTTTGTACTCTGTCAAGGCAGGATATGCTTTTTTAGAAGCTCCTGGCCAGACATGGCAGCAGTATTCCATCTTTGGACGTACTTGGCTTTTATATAGATAGAGAATTGCATCAGTAGTGAGATATCTTCTGGAGCGATAGAAGGATTCCACCATCTTTCCAGCGACCTTGGCAGCAGACTTGATGTACGTGTTCCATTTTAGATCAGGCGTAAAAGAACACACCCAGAAGCTTGTCAAAACATGGGGCTTCTCCTAGACGAGAGCCATCCATTTCAATTGATGCCAGCAAGAAGACCAGATGTCGTAATAATTACCAAGAAAGTGAAATCCTGTCACATCGTAGACTTTGATGTCCCAGCTGACCATGGGGTGAGTATAAAAGAAAAGGAGAAACGAAGCAAATACACAGAACTAGCCAGAGAGATTAAAATGATTTGGATGATGAAGAAAATCCAAATAGTACCGATAATAATAGAAGCACTAGGCACAATTCCGAAAAAACCTGGATAAAAGAATGGCAGAAATTGGACTCATGGGGAATAGCTGTAAAAATACAATGCCTAACGGTAATGAAAACGGCTGAACTATTAAGGAAAACTCTTTTATGTGGAGAATAACACAAGAAATATAACGAAGAAGCGTTACAGGGAATGAAGAACGCCGAAGCTGCAGATCTACATGCTCTACACCCCCATCATGCATCCCTCCATTGTCTCACCATCGTTCCCCCAATAGAAAAGTGATACCAAAGTGTCGAGAAGGGTCAAGGAGCATGGAAAACCCGAGGAGGGAGCACTGTTCAGACCTCCGCTGGGCAAGTGAAAAGAGACCTGGTATCTTGAGGAGGCTTAGTGCTACCCAAATTCCAGTATAAACCAATGCCCAATGCCAGCGAGCAATCAATGGTAAGAGTATGTTGCAATGATGAAAATTTATTTGCAAATGCTATCGAAGGAGGAGGATAGAGCTGGACCTCTGGGGAGACCTGTTGTCACTCAGCTTCCAGAGAACACCACAGGTCTCCAACCAGATCGTTTGTTGACTTGTGTGAAAGCTCCGTGTGAGCCAATAATAATAATAATAACAATAATAATAATAATAATAATAACACTGATAATAATAACAATAATAATAATCTGAAAATGCATATAGTTAACTTATTACAATGCTTACGTACAACCATCTACTCTAATTGTGATAGTTATAATAAAAATAGAAATTAACGGGAGATGTACATGTCAATGACTGTAGTATTTATGATAATTGATTATTATAATTTGTAAAAATAATTATATATATATATATATATATATATATATATATATATATATTAATAAGAGTAAGAATATTGCGCAAAGATGTTTGTTTTAAGTAAAATAAAATATCAAAAGTTATAAAATAATAGATATCAAAAAAGAAGATATATTGTATTTAGTTTTACCTATGTAAATTGGTTAGTAGCCGGGACATACTTTGCCATAATACAAGCCATCTATAGAACAGAAGTTGCTAGACAGTTCTATCTGAGGAGACAATAAGATTTATCCATACAATTTCCAGATTTTTCTTTTACTTTGTCTCCATTTTGTTTTATCATTTTACATTTTATTGGAATATTTTTTGTATTATATCCTTGAAGTTACTGCGGAAAGAGTACCTAAATTTAATAGTATTTTTATAAATTATTTAATGGAGGATATTGTTAGAGGGGATGTGTAGATAAATGAGATGTAATAATTTTTCCCTACGTTGGTTTTTCACATTTGAGTCGAAGAGGCTTCACCAAAATTATTCTTTTTACAGATTTATTTTTAATAGATATATGTGGTTTCTTTGAAACCTCTAAATATTTTAGATGAGTTTTTGTATCCACTGGGTATCTTTTAATAAAAAATATATTTATCGAATATTTCTTGTATAAAGTATTATTTAAGGCTAATGAATTTGGAAGAATGTCTTATGATAGATTTAAGGTAACTCGACGGAGTATAGAAATATGTGAGGTAACTGTTATAATTTTCATAGGATTCATAAGTTTCCTTGTTTAGGTTTAGTGTAACATCTAGAAAATAAAATAGCATCATGGTTCCATGGAATTTTTTATAAAGTTTTTCTTGGATTTTATTACATTCGGGGACGTCAGCTATTTTTACTAGAAAAAAGATCACTAGACAAAAATAAGCTAATTTTTTTATTCAAGTTAGATTGTACATGACATAAAGTCGAATAGGAATGACAAGAAATCAAAATCATTAGAAGTAAATTATTCATGTTTTACCCATTCTTTCTCAATTTTCCTTTTTTCTGCGTCATTTATTTCCAACATGTAAACGTCTTCACTAATTTATGTAGCAAACATAATGATGTGGCGTAGATATAAAAGACAGCACCGTAAGTCGTACATTTTCTGGCCACCTAGTACAAATTAAAAAAAAATAATTTATAATTGAATAACTCCGATTAAAGCTGAAACTCCTGTTAGCATAGATATGTCAAATCTATATTTCCGTTGTTTAAAACTTTATTTACTAGTTTGTTTAAAATGTAAGGCGACAAACATACACGCATAAGAATACCATTTCTTTCACCGCACCATCCCTTCCAGTCATTCCTATATCTTAACATAGACTATAATTCGCACCATATTGAGTCTTATTCTTAGCGGAACCTTCTTATATTAATTCCCTGCGAAGAAGAAGAAGACGATATATCCATTTAAAACTTTGCTATCATATAAGATGTATTACCTGAAGCGGAATATAGTTCCTTGCAACTAAATAGTCGAAAGATGCTTATTAATGTGCAGCAACATATTAATGCTTATAAAAACAAAAAAAAAACGTATATTCTGACAGTAACCAATTTTGTATTCATTGGTTAGTTCACCTCTCACGAAAAACAAACTCATATTGCATTTATATATATATATATATATATATATATATATATATATATACACATTTATTATATATATATGTGTGTATATATATTTATGCGTATATATATATATATATATATATATATATATATATATATATATATGTAGGATTGGTGTCAAGTGTCGTTTTCATATATATATATAGTTCAACGTAATATACCGACATTATTGTTGCACCAATCTAATGTCTAAAACTCTAGCTATCAATACACATATAAATATATACATCTTTAAACTTCACCTAGTTCAGGTGGGTAATTACCCCTTTGTTTTACCTCTTTACCAATGTTATATCGATTAAATACAAATAAAAAATAGCTCTGCTTTTTCGCTTGCATTTTTCTTCTGGTATCCATTTTCTCTCAATTGGACTCATCCAATCTTGATCGAAATTCGGATCCATGAACATATGGAACATTGCAAAGAGTTCGCCAATACAAATAAGAACATTTATTAAATAGTAGTCTAGATATGGAAATAGGAAATATGGATTCAATCTTTCTGGCGCCTTTTGTAAGTTGGCGACAACAAAACATTTCCTATTTCTTCATCAACAGCAAGGATCTTTTTTCCAGTATGAATTGAAAAGCGACATGAGACGCAGAAACTATTATCTACTACAGTTGAACACAATTTTTTGCTGCTAATAAATTTGAAACCTACAAACAGTGATGGAAATAATGAAGACATATCAAACAATTCACGGTGGAGAGAAATGTACAAATATGGACAGACTTAGATACATTAATATATTTGAGTGCGATATATATATATATATATATATATATATATATATATATATATATATATATATATATATATATATATATATATATATACTAGCATTTAAGCCTGGCGTTGTCCGGGTGTTTGGAGGTGTATATTGGGCAAAAAACAAAAAGCGGTCAATTTTGTTTTATGAAGTTGACCCCTATTATGACACCTTAAACTTTGGGGGATGCTGAAATAAAGTTAGTAAGTTAGATCCATGTCTAAGTCACCTATATCTTCAATTACATTTTTATACCTAAAATTGACAGGGGACTTTGGTAGAGTTCTTAAAGGTAAAATCGTTGAACTTTGACCCGTTTACAGAAAAAATTCTGGCCGAAAACTTATTACAAATATATTCCCAAATATCAGTACGCCGTATATCAAATTTCGACGCTGTAGACTTAAAATTGACAGTTATGGGGTAGGGAAATGTACACGGCAGACACACATAGATACGTTGTTCTTAAATATATATATATATATATATATATATATATATTCACATACACACACATATGTACATATATATACTCACATATACACAAGATTATGAACTGAAGACACAAAACTATATATTGGTAGATGTAGAAGGGATCATTTATTGAAGAATGGAATACAGGCTAAATTTTGGGAGAAGAAGGCCTTTTCATGCCAGAACATTTCGAAGCCTAGTGCTCCTCATCAGAAGAGTTCTCCTTATTTATTTAGATTTCAATGAAGCCTCCCCCACCATTCTATAATTCCTCTTAATCTTTTTCGTCCCTAAAGAATCTTACGCTAGACGTCGCATCTTCCCCATGCTACTTAGCACCTTCTCTACTCTTCTGATGAGAAACATTAGGCTTTGAAATGCTCTGGCATAAAGAGCCCCTTCTATCGCCCAAATTTTGTCTGTATTCCATTATTCAATAAATGATCCATTCTATATCTACCAATATATAGTATTGTGTCTACAGTGAATACTCTTGTTGTATAAGCTCCAATAATAAGTCTCCAAAAAAGAAACACGAATAAACCTTGAACCCCATCCACTAACGTAGACCCCTACTACCAGGTCTCCTTCTCCAACATCAGGGGTCTACGTTCCAACCTTCCAGAGGTTGAACCAAAATTACAGGAGAGGAAACCGGACATATTCTTTCTAAGTGAAACTGGCATAGGGCCAACTAATTCTCTAGACGGATTCATAATGAAAAGTTACTCCAACTTAATATCTAAAGCTGAACCCCAATATCGCCATGGGCATGGAATATGTGCCTACATCAAAGATGGCTTTCCATGTGGAAGGGATATCTCGAGAGAAGACACTAATTTACTTTATATGTGCATTCGGGTTGCAGTAGCTTACACCACTGCATTTATATCTGCCCTTTTTCGCCCACGCAACAGTGGAGTTACTGTCTACAAGAGGATATCTGAGAAAATTGACCACCTCCTGTCTGCTCATCCTTCGGTTAACCTTCACATTTGCGGTGACTTCAATGTCCATAATGTGGAATGGCTGACCCACTCAAATAAGACTAATGAGGAGGGGAGGTTCTGTCATGATTTTGCCATTGCCGATGACCTCACTCAGATTGTTCGCGAACCCACCCGTGTGCTCGATACACCCAGTATGCAATATGCAAGCCTTCTAGAACTTTTCAACACCACTTCCCCTGAGCTGAGTTCATGTTCCGTTCTATCACCTCTGGGATCCTCTGGTCACTCTGTTGTAGCAGTTAAGATAAAAATGAAATGTAATAAGTCTTCAGACTTACCTCTCCACCGTACTGTATATCGATACTCTATGGCTGACTGGGATAGCTTCAATACATTCATATCTGACCTATCTCTGCATTCCATGTTTAAAAATGAGGTGGCCTCTATAGTATCAGACCTGACCGAATGGTTAATTATAGGCATAACCGATTCATACCATCGAAAACATTCCAATAAAAACCTTACAGCCAGCCATGGTTCTCCCCTAATTGTGCTGCTGCCATCACGCACAGAAATCACTTTTTCCATAGCTACTAACGTAATAGATGTACTGAGCCTAAACTGCTTTCAGGACTGCCAGCAATCACTGTAAAAAGAGTAATAAAACATGCAAGAGAGCTATATGCTCAGTCTGTTAAATCCCAAGTAGTTGAGCAGCGGTTTGGTTCCGACCAGTTCTGGCAAATAGCAAACAGGATCTTGAATAGAAGTGTGCGTTCTATCCCAGCTATCATCAATGGTCCTGAGGTCATCTCGTCAGTAAAGGCAAGTCCAAACTATTTGCCAAGAACTTTGTATCTTAGTCTATCCTATGCGACAATGACCATCAACTCCCTTTATTTCCTGCTATAACAGACACCACGCAATGCAACATGCAAATATATGTGTGTGAGGTCGCCAATCTTATTAAGAACCTTGATTCCAGTCAAGCAACTGCCCCTGATGGCATTCCAGTTATAGTGCTGAAAAAGCTTCAACCAGAACTTGCTCCCATATTTAACAAACTGTTTAAGCGTTGCCTAAAGGCCATGTGCTTTCCAACGCCCTGGAAAACCTCATCAGTATGCGCTGTATTTAAGAATTCAGGTGAAAAGTCATCTTCCTCTCAGTACAGACCAATAAGTCTCCTGTGTGTCATGAGTTAGTTGTTGGAATCCATATTAAATAAAGAAGTAGTCAACAACCTCAACAGAAACAACCTTCTTAGTGACACGCAATATGGGTTCCGCTCTGCAAGATCTACAGCAAATGTGCTAACGGTTATATCACACAGAAATATTGAATCTCTTAACAAAGGTTTCCTTTCCAGGGCAATTGCTCTTGGCATATGGAAGACCTTAGATAAGGTATGGCATAAGGACCTACTTCACAAGATTTCCAGCTACGATATAACTGGACATGTTTTCTCAATCATTAAATCATTTCTCTCCTATAGGTTAATAAGAGTAGTGGTTGATGTGCAGAAATTAGTGGCTCATAGTATTAATGCTGGAGTCCCTCAGGGGTGCATCCTGGGTCCAACTCTCTTCCTGATCTACATAAATGATCTCTCTAAACACATACATAAATCCTTCGTTGATATCTATGCTGATTACACGACCATCTATGGCAACACACCAAAGACCGTAATTGACAAAGTACTCTCTAATTCTCTTTTCTCTGATATTGAGCTCGTGGTACAATGGGGGAAATGTGGCTGGTCACTTTAATGCATCCAACACCAAGCTTCTATCTTTCCATCACGAACGGTCGGATCCCCATCTGGCATCAATTGAGAAGGATGGCTCTCTAGGGGAGGCTCCATGTTTTGACATTTTCTGGGTTTGACCTTTACTCCTGATCTAAAATGGAACACGTACATCAAATCTTTTGCCAGGGACGCTGGGAAAATGGTGGGATCCTTCTACCGCTCCAGAAAATATCTCACTACTGATGCAATTCTCTATATTTATAAAAGCCCAGTACGTCCAAGGATGGAGTACTGCTGCCACATCTGGCCAGGAGCTGCTAAAACATCCCATCCTGCCTTGACCGAGTACAAAATAGACTTCGTGCTTTAGTTGGGGATGCCCTTTTCCCTTCCCTGCAACCTCTCTCCCACAGAAGAGATGTTTCGAGCCTGTCTTTGTTTTATCGCTAATTCCATTGCAGGGTCTAGTCTGAGCTCCAATCTCTCGTCATCCCTTCCCAATCTTTCACGAGATACACACATCCGGCTTAAACTACTGTCCATAATTTTCCCCAATTTTTACCTGTGCCTAAATCCAAACGTACATTCCATGCGCAAAGCTTCTTTCTTAGAACTGCACGACAGTGGAACTCTCGGCCGCTTGCCTTTTTCTCACCCGACTACAACTTGGACGTTTTCAAGTCAAACATAAACTAACTCCTGACAGACCGCCCCCTTAAGTAAAGACTCTATCAAAACGCCCAATACTAATGATTACTACAATACTATCTCATTGATTACTGTACACGCAATAACCCTTATCCCTGAGTGGACTTCGGGCCTTGATAAGTGGTGACACCAATGTAACAAAAAGAAATAATAATATCCAGATAAGTCTCCTTTGTGGAATTGGGCGTTCTCTTTTACGCTTACACATTAAGCTATATATATATATATATATATATATATATATATATATATATATATATATATATATATATATATGGACATTTTATATATATATATATATGGACATTTTATATATATATATGGTCATTTTATATATATATATATGTATGGGCATTTTATATATATATATATATATATATATATATATATATATATATATATATATATATATGGGCATTTTATACATATATATATATATATATGGACATTTTATATATATATATATGGACATTTTATATATATATATATATATATATATATATATATGGGCATTTTATATATATATATATATATATATATATATATATGGACATTATATATATATATGGACATTATATATATATATATATATATATATGGACATTTTATATATATATATATATATAAATGGACATTTTATATATATATATATATATATATATATATATATATATATATATATATAAATGGACATTTTATATATATATATATATATATATATATATAAATGGACATTTTATATATATATATATATATATAAATGGACATTTTATATATATATATATATATATATATATAAATGGACATTTTATATATATATATATATATATATATATATGGACATTTTATATATATATATGGACATTTTATATATATATATATATATATATATATATATGGACATTTTATACATATATATATATATATATATATATGGACATTTTATATACATATATATATATATATATATATATGGACATTTTATATATATATATATATATGGACATATATATATATATATATATATATATATATATATATGGACATTTTATATATATATATATATATATATATATGGACATTTTATATATATATATATATATATATATATATATATATGGACATTTTATATATATATATATATATATATATATATTAAAGTGTCTGTCTGTGTATAATTCTCTACAAAATACCTCTGTCAATTTCTAGTCTACAGACTCGAATTATTTTATATTTATTTATTATTCAGTGAGATTTGGAAACATCTTTCTAATCCGTTATCCGCCAACTAGTTTGCTGTTAAGAGGGCAACGTTCAAGGATTTGACCTTTGACAACTCTACAAAACTCATCAGACAATTATTTGTCTAAACTATTGAAATTTTTGCTATAAGTTTCTTAAACTTGGATCTAACATAATAGCTTGATTTTAAACACAAAACAATAAATGTTAAGGGGTTATAAAAGGAGTCAAAGTGAACACAAATTGACCGCTTTGGTCTCTACCAAATTACTCAGACAATCAAAAAATTGAAACTATACATAAAGGATATTCAGAGATAAGGCAAGCTTTTTAATCGGTTTCGGTCGAAAATTTGAGTTAACAATATATAAATGTATGTATGTGTGTATGTTTGTTTGCATGGCAGCCTTAAACTTTCGACGGAGGCGACGGATTTTTACAAGATCCGTATCGTGTTGAAGGTCGACCTTTCAGACGAAAAATATCGAAAAATACCCTGACAACATGAATATCGTCACCTTCAACTAAACACTTTCTACATGGAGGGGGGGTTACCTTTTTCACCGATATGTTCGGAAATTATCCACTCCCTTCGATTGTCTAGGCTTAATTAATACCTACGGCACTTCCGGTTTGGCGGTTCTGGTACCAGCAAAGACGGCATTTTCCCCCGTTCTTTTCCTCCTTTGCGGTATTTGAGCCTGCTTTCCTACTACCACTTTTTTGTTGCTCAACATACACGAGCAACACCGGACACACATGCTAGTTGGTTGGTTGGTTAGTTGGTTGGTGGTTTTTGTTTAACGGCATATCAACACTTTTCGGGTTATTTTACGCCGAATCCAAAGATTTGGAAGACAATTTTTTGGCCAGAGTGGACCTGGGAGCAATGGTAATTAAAGGGTGGTTCCATACTCCCCAAAGCCCGCAAGCCGAAGCCTCACCACTCGATATTAAAGTCATATCCAGGACCAACACATGCTAGTATATATATATATATATATATATATATATATATATATATATATATATATATATATATATATATATATATACGGTCGAATTGATAGCGTCCTTACGTGTAAATTAAATAAATCTCGTGTTTTTATTACAGAATGATCAGTGCAGAACATAACTTGTGTATAGACTGTTTTTTTTTTGTTCCAACATTATTGCTCCTACTAATCTTGGTGAATCCCCATATCGATGTTCAGATTACATTGGTATTCGGGTGGCGTGTACATAACGAGGAAAACAAACTGTGTACTTAGTGAGTGTGTGCAGTAGGGGTTTTGTGTGTCTGTATATATTGTGTGTTCTTCTGAGATGACAAAATTAGATTGAGATTTAAATAGTCTTCATTGAATTTACGAGAAAGAATTTGTAAGCAGACAAAAGTTTAAAAATAATGCATATTTATTGTTTTACATTCCCCCCTTTTTTAAATATCTTTATGTGCTTTTCGTTTTTAGTTTATAGTTTAATTTAAACTATTGACCAACACACAAAATAAACCCAAAAAATGCACATTAAGTATTGTATCTAAGACACCTTGCGTATACATACCATTCAAACTGGAAAATTAATTAGCTGTAAAATAATTATTATTGCTTAAATAAGTTTCGGATCATGAATAAAAACGGATACAAATAGATAAAAAAACTTTTAAATAATAATAATAATAATAATAATAATAATAATAATAATAATAATAATAATAACTTTAAATCATAATAATAAAAATAGTAATACAAAAATATAAAAGCCAATATAAATCTATCATGGCATTTATCTTTGTTGCTACGAAAAACAATTGAAAACTGTGTCGGATTAATTAAGCATGCACATTGTAAAAATCGTGGTTTATGTTATTTTATGTAAACCTTTGATCATTAGTAGATTAAAAACACAGCAGTAAAATAATTTAACAAATTGCAATACGAAAATATTTATCAATGTCTACCTTCTGAAAAATAATAGATGGCCAACTGAGAAAAGTGGATAATTGGAACTTGAAGTACTATTAGTATAATACGCTATATATGCAGTGGACCCAATAAAATGGTATTTACTAAGCTTAGACTATTTATTAAATATACGAAATTACATAACGAAAGATAGTTTACACAATAAATAATATAAGCATTCGTGCAAAAAATAATACATGACGATGTGCGAATACAATCTAAGTACGTTCCACGTAATTGATATAAGATGTGTGTGTCTCTGTATGTATGTACGTGCGTGAGAATGTGGGCAATCGTTGGTGTGTGTTAATGCTAAGGTCGAACATCAATGATTCACAACCAATTCTTCAGATAATGGGTTTGTAGAATAGTCTCATTCTACATAACCCAAATATGGATATATAAACTTCCATAATTCCTAGAATTCTAGATTGGTCTAAACAAAATGAAAGTAGATAAATCACCGGACTTGATGATATCTATTTCGAACTCATACAATATTACGAACACCATTTACAAAAAGACGGTTCCATCTTTAAAAATGTGCGACAGAACATTATAGTTTAAATACAGTGGTATTGCACGTTTATCCATCATAGCAGAAACCGTTGTTTTTTATACTACGTAATCTCAGAGTGGCTCCACTGTTTCTCAGGATACAGGAAATCTGATCTAGAAATATTTCACTTGACAATACCTTGACTTCATCTCCCAAAATCTATATAATGTAAAGAAAGGCATCGGTCTGTTGCCTACAAAATCTAACAAAAGCAATATGTAGTAACAGCAGTGCATATCAAGAGAAGATAGACAGTTTAAGAAACAGCTATCTAGAGAGCATGATATCAGCTCACAGAAATCTGGGCCAGACACAAAGGAACCGACTGAAAAACTCAGCACAGTTTGTATACGATATATGACGGACTTGTCTGAAAAACTTCAATTAATATGCCATTCATATGCGACTAGAGTAGTCTGCAGGAGTGATTCGACTCTCCGGAAACAGCTTGTGAGAGTCAAGCCCCCTACCGAAAAAATCATGCCTAAGAACTGAGTACATTAAATCCCATGTAAATGTGGAAAACTATATAAAAGTGGGACGCGTCGGTCACTGAAAGTACGGTTAGAAGAACATCGAAAAGACGTAGTAGCGGAGCGTTTGAAATTATCCTATCTGGCAGGACAATGGAAACCATCTACGATTGTAAGACAAAGTAAAAATAATAGATAAAGAAGAACGGCGGAGAGTAATACGACTCAAAGAAGCAGCACATATGCTGGGGAATAACCAATTACTAAATAGACCTAGTATAGAATTCAATACGATATTGGGCAATTAATTATAAACAGTATATAATATAGAAAAATAGGAGAAAACAGTAAGATATGTATAAATATACATTAATATATAGCCATACTGATAGTGATATTTACAAGTAGAAATACAAATAGGTTTAATGATCGTAAATTCGTAGCAAAATTGCCCGAAACGATCAGCTGCGCAGTGGTTGGAGTACGTGGAAAAATCAAATGTAAAAAGCGATATTCTCCTGACAGTTGAAGGACCAATTCTAAGGTAAGGTGATCTAAAAATACAATTCCGAATTACTTAGGACTTTTATCCAGTCATGGCTGATGGAACAAGTGCATGCTACACTGTAAATAAATAACAACTTCCGCTCGAAATTCCATCAAAATTCCCGAACTTGATTGAAACATTCCCGAGTTCAACAAGACACGCCGGATGAAGGTCGGATGTTACATCGACCGAAGCATTATTTAAATCACACGCAAGATCAGAACATACGAATGAATATGGTGAAACAATACTCATCTAAAAAGTTCAGAAAAATAAATATGATTGCTTTAAACGCGAGACAACTTCAGGAGAAAAAACAAGAGAACATATACTTCCCATTCTTGTACGTCATAAACAACAAGAACGATCATGTAGCGATCGAAAAGACGAAATTTTGAAAAAGTCATTTTAGATGGCCAAATCGCCGTGTATAACTTCTCTAGCGATTTCGTAATTTCATGTCATGGTATGTGCCTACCCATAGCAAAAAAACATGAGTTTCCCATCACCAGCGGACTATAATGAAACCATGTCCTTGCAACTTAAGTTTTCTTCGTGATATCTTGCTGCGATATTGCATGAACCTCCCATAGACATCACGAGGGTTGACATAATAATGGAGGTATTTTCAATGCCGCCAGCCTAACATCTTAAAGACTTGATAGCTCACAACATATCACACAACTATTTGCACTAACAACCTGGCATGAGGATACTTTTACTTGGAAGTAAATCCTGAACAAATATTAAAAATCACATAGTATTCCCTGCCCAAATAAGATCTCCTCTCTTTTACGAGGAATGGGTCACCTTTTAGAAGTTATGCTACCACAAGTCACAGCACGAAGCTTGATTATCCACCAGACTAGATAAATTCTTGTCCTGGAATGTAGTAAGACCAATAGACCAAAAATGCACTGCAAGATAGGAAAATGGCTAATAGGTGAGGGAAAAATTATGTTCTCAATTTCTTATCTAACTCAGTGTTTGAGAGATAAATAACTTTAATGGAACATTCGCATATCTATGTATCTCATATCGAGTTCAATTATTTGCCCCAGACTGGTGAACACTTGATTTCTGAGAACTTCAACTGAAGTCAAATAAAACAAAAAAAAAATAGACGGATGAGACAGCAGTCCATTGTTCTTTGACTTGATGCGAAAAGAAGCATCAATAAATCAGTAGACAACTTTACAGACGCCTGCCAAAATTATGAGATCATCTTTATTTAGGAAAACTAAAGTACAAATGCACTTGGAATGGCACATCATTTAAACGCAAAAGTATTCACTAATGCCACTTTTATTTTGCATGTAGATTATGTTCCATTGAAACCTGTCGTTACTTTAATTAAATTATGACCATCAAATGTTACACACTCCCATATTTGTACAGCAAAATAGACTATTTGTAATCAAACCAATTTACTGCTGCTGTAGTTAGGGATCAATCAATGTCCGCTGAGGAAAAGTTACACATTACTCCCAGCAGTTGCTTAGTTCACAATACAGTGTAGTCTACATGGTACTCCAGAGAACATACTGTTTATTTTATAATTCATTGCATATGTAATGGTTCGAATTTAAAATCTAAATGTAAAGTATGATGTTTTTATTTACGCCCCAAAATATAAACATTAGTTTCGAATGGGTCATATTAAAGGAGCTGCTGTTAAATTTATACGCCTGGCTTTACTATTTTTCCGTGATACTGTCATACATTACAGATTAAAATCCAAAAGTCATGCGTTATTGTGCAATTGTGCTTTGAAAAGCATTCATTTGAAACTCGACCATGTAATATAAAAGATATACAGTTGATATTATATATTCTGCGTTTCAGCTTGCGTGGAAACAAAACTTCTCAGATGAAGTCGTAATATAAGACGGTTTAAGCTGTTAACATTGCTCAAAATCGCCTACTGTTTTTGTTTTACACAAGATTATTCTGATTATAGATTAGCAGTACTACTCTAAATATTTCAATACAGAGCGTCTCTTAAACACTGCAAAGCGCGTAAACTAATTCTTGTGAAATTGCATAATAATCGTTCGCACTGTTTTCGAGCCTATCATTTCGATATAATAATTAGGGACGGGACAACATCATGTTCATTTCATTGTTTTCACTCTCGAGTGTGTATCCGTTGATATCTTATATGCTTTGGTATAACGTGATTTGGTTCTCGGTTGATTAACTGTCTAACTTTGTTTTATATATACTCAAAAAAGTTATTCAAACTGCGAAAAAGTTGCTGTTGTCATATCCTTAATAATAATAGAGATAGATATATCTCTGAAATATAATATCAGAATATGTTTAATTGTAAATGATATCTAAAGTCGAATTGGCTTCATGTACGGAGCATTCGGCTAATTAAAACGGTGCCATGTAAAAAAAAAATTAACATCTCTATATAGAAAAGGGACTATGATATACGACATGATTAGTATCCCTGACGGCGGTTTTAAAATGAGACCTAGACTATGTACCGATATGGTTTTAATAAACTAGACGAAATCCACCAGCAAATGTTTGGGAGCAAACTAAAATCAACACAGTCGTTCTGTAGAGAGCAAATCGAGCCAGTACTTAAGTCACTGTCATGTGACACAGGTTCGGCTGGTTTGGACACATACAAAATGGCTAAGAACATACACCCTCGACAGACACTTTTCTCAAAGCTAAGAGCGGGAATGACCTCCATCGACTACTCGCTACAAAGGTAAAAAAACAACTTTAAACCACCCTGAAAAACACTGGGATTTACATTAACAACTGAGAAGAAAGAGACAGAAAAATAACCTATGGCGACTACTCATCATATTCGGTATCACACAATATGAAACAGAAATGAAATAATTGGTAAAGTATAAGGAGTAGGATGAAAAAAAGAGATGACTCCTCGTTTAAATTTGCCTGCCTTCTCTACTCTCGCAGATCTTGTGCTCAGATTATTATGAGGAGCAATCTGCATCCCAAATATTAAAAGTAGAGAAAATAAATATACCCGGATACAAGAAATCGCCCAACGACATATACTTCTGTGTGTATGTGTCTAGTGTGTAACGTGTATCTGCATGTGTATGAAATAAAGCTAAAAAATATTGTTTTCTTATATAATTAATAGCGGTTTCTTGCAAAAAATTGTATTCATTCTCAGGCTGATGAAAATATGTGTGATCCTATCTAGGTATTGATTAATTTAGACGCGTTTTGCATAAATTGTGTTGTCGTTTTGACGTGTGCACATAAACTTATTGAGATGGCTTTATCAGATGTGCAAGAACACGCTTTGTTATCACGATAACAATGTAATTCTATTACTTGCATATCAGATATAAGCATTAAAATATTAGGAATCGTTATCGAATATTTATGGAAAAATCTGAGGCAAAATCGTAGTACTTCGTGTTAAAACCACGATGATCAAAGGGAGATCCTATTGATTACTTTATAGGGTTTGCCGCATATATTAGAAAAACCAGTGTTGGACATGTAAAGATAAAATCGTTAATAGATATCGAGGGAAAAATAAATAAAAACACAGAGATCAACACTGATTGGAAAAACCGATATGTGTTTATGTTTAACAAGTTCTTTGGAAAATTCTAACTACAACAGCACATGATACACGAATTAAAACCTGCATGAATAGATATATATATATATATATATATATATATATATATATACATTAATATATACATATATGCATATATATAAATTTATACATTAATATATGCATATATATATAAATTTATACATTTATATATATATATGCATATATATAAATTTATACATTAATATATGCATATATATATAAATTTATACATATATATATATATATATATATATATATATATATATATATATATACACACTTTTTGTAATTTTTCAGTTTTTTCAAATTTCGTATTTCTTGGTTGAATCCGAGCAAGGGAAGTATATAGTCGTCTTGGTCAATCAGTTTTTATTATATTTTTTCGTTTGGTTGTTTTTGCCAGCATTTTCCACTGAGACCTTACAATCGTCTTCGGTCAGTTTCGATAATATTTCGTATCCTCCAGATTATAAACGAACAAGTATCAAATCTGCCTGAAAACGACTGTTAAAACTCAGTGGAAAGTAACTACAAAAGATAAGAAAACAAAAAAAACAAGATTAGAACTTTCTTGCATATATTACACGTAGAAATAAACTACAATTCAAAAAATTGAAAACTTATAAAGAAAGCTCAGTAAGTAAGAACAACCGGTTCTATTCAAACATACTTGTCTATATATATATATATATATATATATATATATATATATATATATATATATAAATCTGTATACGTATATATATATATATATATATATAAATCTGTATACGTATATATATATATATAAATTTGTATACGTATATATATAAATTTGTATACGTATATATATATATATAACTATATATCTATATATAAGTGTATATGTGCATATATATATATATATGTTTATAATATATGTAAATATAGTATGTAGTCATAGAAAAATACATACATTTGTATTGTTGTCCGTGTATCTGTGTGTGCATATAGTTTAATATTCAGACAGGGAATTGGCCTTTTCACAACGAAAATTTTGCGAACGGAATATTATTGTTACGGTTTTAAAAATGGAGTAATTTACCTTTGATGATGATTGTTACATTTTAACAAGTTGTATCATCCCAGAGGGTAACAAAAACTTTTATGTGCCACCAAATTCTAGAAATGTTCTTTGTCAATTTATTTATGGAATAATATATTGGAAAACACCGTATGATCTAGTTTCTAGAACATAGAGTGGCTCAATTGTAATTATTCATTAAAAAAAAATAGTTTTTTTTAGGAAATTAAAAACTGACGAAAACTGACTAAAAGTGAAATAAAAACTGAGAAAGTCAATTCTAAACGTCTTTATGTGTTATGTACAAAAGAAAAAAAGCGGTGTGCTTTTTACTTCAAAATGAAGCTTGATTGATCAATTATTATAAAGGAAACAACTATAAAACTAATAATTGCATATTTCTTCAAGATTGGCTTTTGTAATTATAATTTAATTCAATAAATTAAAAAAAATGTTATTCCTGTCCAGTCAGAGAAAGTTAATGAAGTGCTTAAATATATATTTAGACGTGGCTAAGATGGCGAGAGAAAGCACACAGTGCATAAAATGTACTGGATCCTGCTAAGTAATTAAATTATTGTAATTTATTTAAATACAAGGTAATTATATTCTAATATTTTTGGATATCCTTATAGCCAACTATAATAACATTTAATATGACATAAAATATTGTTAACTTGATTTGAAAACCTTTAAAAATATAGGTATAGATTGTTGATATCAAGCGAAAAATACCTAAAATCAGTTTATTTGAACGATTAAAAACTTTAAATAATATTAAAAAGTATTCTATTCTTCTGCTTTTTACAGAAGATTCAGGGTTGTGTCTTTCTGGTAAAACCAAAAGATGTTAAGAAATAACGGATTTTAATATATTTAATAAGCTTTAGAGAAAGTAGTTTTCATCTATATGCGGTCGCTGTATATATATATATATATATATATATATATATATATATATATATATATATATATATATACGTTTGATTGAACACGACAGGGTTATTCCGATTCCCGATCTTCTTAAATATATTTTCTATTTGCCGAGCAGGTTCTTTAATTTCGTTAGGCGTATTACACAGAATGGTGACCCGAATGTGTTGGTCTGCCATATTTTTCTCAAGCGCTTTCTATCAGCATACAAATGTCGTCAGGAGAAATTGTTGTGGTTTTCTTCTCCTTTTCTTTACTTTTGAGGCTTGGGGTATTTATATCTTGTCTTTTTTTAATTGGCTACAAAGCTGGGTCTAGGAGGGTTGCAGGAGAATTTATTTTATTTTATTTTCGATTGTCCTATTTTATAATTTATTAATTTACATCCATATGACGTATAAACTCCTGTTAGTATAATTATACCTGTGTTTAATTTGATCCGCTTTCAAAAAAGCATTTTTTTAGTAAATATGGATTCTAGTAATGTTAGTCGTCGTGTTCAGTTGTTACAATATCGATTTTTAGTATTTTTTGTTAAGATATTTTAATGATGAAATCGGAAGTATAATATATTAGTTTGATCATTTTGTTTTGGTCGATAGGTCTGGTGCATCTTTTAATACGGTGTTTTCTCATTTTTGGGTGTTTAGTGTGTTATTGTTTTATAGCATAATTGATGGTGTCGTTTTTTCCGGGTTAAGGTATATGTTTTTATTGTGAAGTGAGTTTAAATAGAAATTTATATGTTTATAAACGATTGTATTGGAAAGTAACTGTTTATTAGGGTGTGTTTTGTAATTGTTTTTTCTTGGTAAAATATTTGTCGGGTTGATGTTATATTGTATGAGCGCTGGTTCAACTTTTTTATTAGAGCAGTTTTATATTTTTCTGGACATTCCATATGGTAATTTAGGAGTGTTGTGTTAGAGTTTAGATTTTTGTTTAATATTTAAGGAACGAGTGAATACAAATCCATGAACCTTTGATAAAATGCTTACAATACTATTCAGCTACTCCAGTCAGTGATTATAAGTGTGTAAAGCTGTATGAGTGAAACTATCGTTGAGGATAGGGATATCTTTTGATTTCACTGGGTCAAGTTATTGACGAAGTTGAGAAAAAAGACACAATACACCTATAACTTGTTTATTGAAAGAAGTTTCAAACATTGAATGAACTAGGAAAAATCCTTAGAACAAAATAACTACACAGCAATTTCTACATTGACATAATTAGTAAGGGATATGCCATACTTTTTTATGAATTACTTGTAAAAGACGTTGGTTCACAGATCAGTCTAATTTTTGCTTTCCTCGACAGTTATTCTCTCGCGATACTTCTTGGAGAGTATCCCACACCTCCTCTTTACTCTGTAATTTGCGTCAATCTGCATACAGGCGTCGCTTCATGATACTCCAAAGGTTCTCAATTTGGCTAAAATCTGGTGAATTCGCAGGTCACTCCATCTTCCGTAGACCAGAGAAACCCAGTTGTAAATACTCTTTGCTGCATGCGAGGGAGCAACATCTTGCATAATAGTAGAGGTTCTTCTGAACGTCAACCTTTGCTTCATCAGTCATGTTTTAAAGTGCTCCTTCAGAAAAGCTATATAGGAACTTGACGTCATTTTTTACGTCTTCTTGACCCTCTCCATGGGCTAACTAAAGTACCTCCAATAATCCCAGCCCAAATAATTATCTCATCACCACCTTGTTGGCGGCAAAAACGCTGATGAATACGTCGTCCATCTAGGATGCATAAATTGTTCCACCTATCTGGGCTATCAAGAGTGACAAGCACTTCATCCGGAACAAAACTTTGGAAAAATGCGTTTTCATGTTGTCCTCTGCCCATTTCAATCGGTTTTGCATGTGATGTTGCTTTAATGAAAGATTTGTCACATGCTTAACCGACTTTGCCACTCCTTTCAAAAGACGATAGCGGGTACTGTCTGAAACTTTCTTCAATCGGGCTTGTTCAAAGACTTCTAAACTTGTCTGTCTAGGGTTCTTAACAACTTCACGTTTAATGTGGTGTGGAATACTGCATGAAACAACTCAAGATGTATCTTTATCGCTCCCCTACGTACCTTTTTAGGATCCTTAACAAGGTTCTCCACAGTTTTATGGTATCTTCCTATCATTTCCGATATTTCGAGGGTCATTTAAACTTTTGCTAGATGTTCTGTCAATGTACTCTTCTCTTAAATATTCAAACAACAATTACGTCCCATTTAATTGACGAAACCACTGTCTGGTAAATAATTTCACACACCTTTAATTTAGCTATTACGATTACAATTTGTTTACATTGCTCGGAACAATACGAAAAATTCACAGTACGCACATCTCAGCTTTGCAAACGTTTCCGAAGTTTTGATACGAAACTACAGGTAATTTCTGAAAATGGTACAAAAGTGATCTCATTAATAATTTGACACGCAGTGTACACGCACACATACACATATATATAATATGTGTATGTATATGCATATATATATACTATGTATGCATATATATTATATATATATGCATATATTATGCATGCATATATATTATATATATATGCATATACTATGTATGCATATATATCATATATATGCATATACTATGTATGCAGACATATTATATATATACATATAATATGTATGCACATATATTATATATATATGCATACATATAATAGTATGCATATATATTACATATATGCATATATATATATATGTATGCATATATATTATATATATATGCATATATATTTAATATGTATGCGTATATATTATATATATGCATATTAATATAATATGTATGAATATATATTATATATATGCATATATATATATATATATACATTATTTTTATTTTTTTTTGTATTACATTTTCACCCCAAACAAGGCAAATTGCCACTTTGGTGTAGGGGGCTACTATCAGGGGACACAACTACTGGGGTACTATGTAGGGATTTGGGTAGCAAGGTGTCGGTTAACGTTACAATTGCACTTCTGCACGTCAGTACTGTTGGGGAAGCAGGGACCTGGAATGGAATTCCAGAGTCTTGCGGTTCTGGGGAAGAAACTATTGGAGTAAAAAGATCTTTTACATCTAGGGACCTCTACAGTGTGGGGGTGGGATCTAGTAGCCCGTCGGGTTTGTCGAGGGTGCTCGCGTCGTGGGGGCACAAGTGATTGCAGTTCGTCAGAGCATTCACCACTAAAATACTTGTAGAAAAAGCAGAGGGATGCAACATTTCGTCGATGGGACAGAGGCTGAAGCTTAGATGCCAGTTCAGGGCCTATCAGGTTTGCGACTCTCTTTTGAACCTTGTCAAGGAGCGAGAGACTAGTAGCAGATGCACCAGCCCAGATGTGGCAGCAATACTCCATACATGGGCGAATGGTGGCCTTATAGAGGTACAGGATACTTTCGGGTGTTAGTAGTTTTTTAGCACGGTAGAGAGAGCCTATCTTTCTTGCAGCGGCCCTGGCAATGCCTTCAATGTAATTGTTCCAACTCATCTTTCCTGTGAACGTTAGGCCAAGGAGTTTGAAAGATGGACTCTCAGATAAAGAGTCGTTGGCCATTGCTATGGGTGGTAGAGAGGGTTTCTTGTAATTATTGAATGAAACTAGTTTAGTCTTGGCAGCATTGAATGCGACCAACCACTTTTGTCCCCATTCCACTACAGATTGGAGGTCATCCTCTAGTGTTTCTGCCATTTCTTTAGAAATGTGTTCATTCGTCTTCCTGTCGTGTCTGCCATAGAGTGTAGTGTCATCAGCATATATACCCATCTCAGAGGCAATGTTGTCGGGGAGGTCATTTATGAATATCAGGAACAATAGAGGTCCAAGGATAGAACCCTGGGGCACTCCCGCATTTATATCATATTGTTTAGATGTGCGACCGTCGAGGACTACCTGGATTTTTCTCTTATCTAAGAAGGATTTAATTATGTTAAGTATTCTACCAGTGATACCGTCTGATCTGATTGTACTGAGGAGACCCTCATGCCATACCCTGTCAAAAGCCTTAGATATATCTAGAGCTACCTCTCTGCCTTCCCCCGCTTTGTCCAGTGAATGGTATATACGTTCAGAGATCACAGTGAGGATGTCTGCTGTGGAACGGGCTCGTCTAAATCCATATTGTTTGTCAGACAGTAGTTTAGCATCTGTAAGATGATGGACTAGAGCATGGTTAATTATGGTCTCAAATATTTTGGCAAAAAGTGGGAGGAGGCTAATGGGGCGATAATTTGATGGGTCTGTCCTTTCGCCAGAATTCTTGAATACTGGTACAACAGAAGCAGTTTTCCAACAGCCCGGAAAGCAAGCTTCATTACGACATTTGTTGTAGAGTTTGGAGAGAACTGGAGCTACTTCGGCTGAGCACTTTTTTAATAGAACAGCTGGGATAAGATCGGATCCACATGCTTTTGAGGTGTCAAGGTTTTTTATGATAGCATGCACCTGAGCAGGGGTGGTTTTCAGATCGTCTAGTGTGGCGTCTGTCCGCATAGGAAAGTCAGGTAGGGGGTGGTTGGAAGGGTCCAGTGTGGAGTTTGAGGCAAACCGACTGGCAAGCATGTTAACCTTGTCGGTTGCTGAGGAGACAACCTCGTGATTGTATATACCCATGTATGCATATACATATATATGTATGCATATATATGTATGCATCTATATGCATATGCATGCACATTATATATGCATATACATATATATGCATATGTATATATGTATGCATATATGTGTATATATTATGTATACATATATTATATATGTATGCATAAATATATCTATGCATATATATTTTATATGTATGCATATACATATTTTTTTATGTATGCATATATATATTATGTATATGCATATACATATTTTTTGTATGTATGCATATATATATTATGTATATGCATATACATATTTTTTGTATGTATGCATATATATATTATGTATATGCATATATATATATATATATATATATATATATATATATATATATATATATACATACATAGAGAGCGAGATAGAGCGAGGTAGCGGGAGAGAGATTAAAGAGTCAAACACATTTGTCTCATCACAACCTGTTCATCTAAATATAAAATCATCACTTGAAATAAGGATCAAACTATATACTTTTCTGTCGGCCCATGTGAATATTAGGACATTTTTATGAAAACGGCTATTACCTATTGGTTTCAGAATTTCTTCACAAGGTATTGAGAATAGACCCTCTCTGTTTAGCTTAAAATTGCGTGTGTATTAAAAAAATCTATTTAAATTTCGTAATTAATTTATTTTATCCTTAATAAACCTCAAGGAATTACTTCATACATATTTTGATTAATTTGCTTAGGATCGTTTTCGAAATCAAACATGGCTATAATGAGGAAACTTTAGCTAGAACCATGTTTTTTTTTAAATGATAACCACGTATAAAATACGTCGGAGCCAACTACGGTATCATACCAAATATCCATTTAATTTATGGATAAAATTATTTCCATAAAAAAGGGCAGAAGGAAAATATTTGAAGTATTACGTAATTCTCCTGAATTATTTATGAGACGATTGTTATTATAAAAGATTACAATAAAACCAATAACAATAACTATCTAAACAAAATAACACCAGTATTACAAAAAATGTAAATAATAAAATATTAATAATTATAGTAATATTCAATAAACTCTTAATAATACAAGTAATAATAATGACAATAATAATAATAATAATAATAATAATAATAATAATAATAATAATAATAATAATAATAATAATAATAATTCCTGAAGAAACCAAATCGGGATGCTAAAATATGAAAACAGAATAAATATCAACAACAAAACCCCAGCTCCTCATTTTTATCATGGAACAACAACAACAACAACAACAATAATAATAATAATAATAATAATAATAATAATAATAATAATAATAATAATAATCCAGGTTCCAAATATCAAGTTTTCTAAGTTATCCATAATAAAAACGGATTTGAAAATCTGATAATTGGTACACACACAATTGTGAAAATGTGCTGCAATCCGAGGAATGTAAGATGATATGGGATTTCCATATACAAACAGACAAAACATGATAAGCCGGACATCACTGTAGTGTACAAGAGAACTCAAAAGGGCCTTCTGATTGACTTGTCTTGCCCCATTGCAACTCACATTAGGAAGAAGCAAGAGGTATTTGTGAATTAATTATTCTGACTTGAAATATGAGATTGCGAGGATTTGGTAATTGAAACGAAGTTGATGTAATCCATGTAGTAGGAGATCATTGAGAGACGAGAGACTTTGACAAATGAGTAAAAAAAATTGGATTTGGGAATAACACCAAGAATGTTACAAAAATATTTTTTACTTGAAACAGACAGAATCACTCGGAAAGTTGTGGCCATCATATATAGAAAATAGGGTAGCTGCAATAGCTACGGCAACAGGTGGAGGTCCGCCATTAGGGTTCAACTGTCGAAATAATTAATTAATCTTGTGAACATAAATAATAATAATAATAATAATAATAATAATAATAATAATAATAATAATAATAATAATAATAAAAATAAATTATTTCTTAATAATAATCGCATCAAGTCCCTCATAATAATAGTGATAACGCACACAATATGCAGAAGAAATAATAAAATAAGGAATATGATAAAAACTTCCGTAATATGCATATTTCAGAATGCGTCATCAGAAAAATATCTTTATGTAATAATTGTTTTTTCAAACAAAATGCATAACTTTCGATGAGTAATGCCAATTCACATTGATAGAGTAGCTTGGTCAGTGTGTTTTTTTGTAATGGACATTTCTATAGACTCAATCATTTTTATTAGACTAAGTATATTCAAGTTTTTCTATGAACTTACAACTGATTATATGTTGTATATATTGGACAGTAGCAACTGACACAATGTAGGTATATAAGTTAGAATACAGAACACTGTAGAGCATTACAGTATAATTACATACCGAATATTTTCTTTTAATTTTTCATGGTTATACACATACATAGATTGATTTTATATGAAGTTGAATATATTGTTTTTGGTTGATGTTTATACGGATGCAATTTTGTATTGTGTATAAACGCAATTAAACGTCGCCGTAAAGTATTAACCTTTGCAAAATTAAGACAATACATAAATATAATTTTTTTGAATTACTAGATAAAGCTTCAATTGCTTGTTTTCACGTATTTTGAGAACTGCCTATTAACCTTTGCTCTAAGTATATATATATATATATATATATATATATATATACATATACATGCATACATATATACATATATATACATACATATACATATATACACACATGTATATGTGTATATATATACATATATATACACACACATATATATACATATATATACACGCATATACATACATATACATATCTATACACACACACATACATATACATATATATATACATATATATGCACACATACATACATACATATATACACATATATATCCACACATATACATACATACACATATATATACACACATATACATGCATATACATATATATACACACACATATATATACATACATATATATATACACATATACATATATACACACACATATACACACATATACATATATATACACACATAACATATATACAGACACATATACATATATACACACATATACACACATATACATATATATATACACCCATAACATATATACAGACACATATACATATATACACATATACATATATATATACACACATATACCTATATATACCCACATATATACATATATATATACATTATTTGGATCTGTTTTAACATATTTTCGTAAGTGTATATAAACTTATTCTACCTTATATCGATTCCCTATAATTATTCTCATATTACATTTAATATAATTATTTATCACACTTACAGACGATTACTACTCTCTGTGTTAGTGCGTTCGAGTGAAATATGTGTGGTAAGAGTAGCGCAATCCTGCGACACAACTCTCCTGAGTCGGTTAAGATGTGACTGTGCTTGAGCCGGGAAGAAGAAACAAGAATCAATACCAACAACATTGGAGTGCGTATGAAGCACCTGAACTTCTCAAACCGTCAGATGTGCTACTAGGTATACAACGTAGCTTGCCTTCGTTGATCTGACGAGAATGGATGTTTCAACCATATCATGTCTAAATGGCGAGTGGATGAATATGAACGTATATATATATATATATATATATATATATATATATATATATATATATATATATATATATATATATATATACATATATATATATGCATATATGCATATATGTTAATAATGGGCAATATATATATATATATATATATATATATATATATATATATATATATTTGTAAACATGTATGCATGTAAGTTAATACTGACCAATGTATGTATATATATATATATATATATATATATATATATATATATATACACGTAGACTTGTTAACATGTATGCATATGCGTTACTACTTAAAAGTATATATATATATATATATATATATATATATATATATATATATATATATAATCCAAAGGAAGATAATAATTAATTAAATTCCCCGATTAAAAATAGGGCAATGAGTGAAGCTTCAAGGAAAAAAAACGGTGTATGTCTAATTGTCTCATATAAGTATGATTTTTTTCTATTAATTAATGGTTATAAAATATAAGGTTTTCAATTAAATTACCATAACTGTGTATGGCATTTCTTCTGAGACACTAAGTTACATATATTTATAGTCCTATTGTATCAATAATTGAGTTTATAATAGTGTTTATAAACACATATGTGTAATATATATATATATATATATATATATATGCATATGCCGCATTATATTTATACATATGTATATATATATATATATATATATATATATATATATATATATATATATATACAAACAATAATGTATATGTATCTATAAATATGCAAATCATTTCTTTTGTTTATAAAGAAGAAAATATGCATTTCATATTATTGTGAGATTATTTGTTGCGTGCGTTTCCTTGGATGTTTATTTATATCCCTATATTTAATTGCAAACCTTTCAGAAACATAGGCATTCGACATAGAAGAGGTGGCGCTCAATGTTTGTAAAAAAAAACATTGTTAAATAGCAGTTTCACCGCCGCCCCTTTCAGATTCCTAATATCTATCGCTACTGACTATCAACCTGATGGTTATTGATATGGTTTCAAGTATGGGTGTGATACTGTTTTGCAGCATATAAGAGCTTTTATGCAACAGGCATTTGTGCGATAAGGATATGAAAATCAAAGCGTGATTTTGAAACCTTTTTTTTTACATATTTGGGATTTATTTTCCATTGAACCTTAGTTGTGGATCAAAACATATACGATTGCCAAAAAAAAATACTCTCTTTAAAAAGACAAACATATATCGATAGGAATGGGTTAACATTTCATATTATTATTATTATAGTACGACTGTCAGATGTAAAAAAAAATAGTAATAGTACGACTGGCAGATGTAAAACATATATTGAATTAAGAGCCTAATGGATTTATTCATGATAGTAAAATTTGTGAAAGCAAATCATATTAATAAGGAAAATGTATACATGTATGTTTTAGCGCAGATTACAGCACCTGTATATGGTTTGAGCAAAATTTAACAATATAAACGACCTTTAATCATTGATGTTACTGGAATTAACGATACCTCTCATGACATCATTCATAATTCATCGGTAAACTGTTCATATTTATGAATGAAGTCATGGACTCATCAGAAATCAAGTAATTGCATGATTTATTTAAGCGAGCATGATGTTTTCCCATGCAACTTGTTCTTCATTTTTAATGTTTTTTCTGTAATTTTGCAATTCACAAATATTTTTTCAATCAACGAGTACGCAACTGACTAATGTAAATGTTGCTCAACACGACAACAACCAGAGAAAAGTATGTGACGCTGGTATGTATATAAGATATTTGTGAAAGTCAACGTGTCTATTAACCTATCTCTCTATCTTCTCTCTGTATATGCATGTTTATTTAGTAGGCAAATTTTATATTTATATATGCAATGTGTTTGTTTATATACTTGGCATTTTCCTCTGTTAATCCTAATTGTTTGCATACAGATGTATATGGATCTATTTTTTATATATGTATATGTTGTAATATCTTGTTTAATTTTTTATACATGTGTGAGTTATATGTTATATATATATATATATATATATATATATATAAATATGTATATATATGTATATATATATACGTATACACTAATAATTGTCAATAATAATGGATTTACTCATCTTAAAATATTTTCCATCTTTAACAAGGTCTACTAATATTTTATAAACATTTATATAAGTAAATTGTATGGTATATGTTTGTGTTTGTAATGTATTTTATGGAAAACATAACATACATTATTATACCATTTAACTCGTCTGAATATGTAGATTGTTAACACGTTTTATTATATATATATATTAATGATTTCATAATTAGTAATTTCATTAGCGTATACTTTTGTATAGGGTTCATATTAAAATATATCTCTTTTTATGTTTAATTAAACATAATATTATATTAACAGTATATTTATTTATATCGTTCCAAACTTTCCTATAGAAATATTTCTAAAATATTCTGAAATTTGTTATAGATTTTAATTATTGAAAATGATTACAAAGGAAAAGTAAACTTTCAAATCTATTCTAAACACTCTTTATATAAAACATGTATTATTATACCTTGTACGAATGTACAGTAAAAGATCTAATAAAGTAGGGCACGCATGTTCGATATGCCGTAGATTTCCTTCTATTTGGAAGTAATTTGTAAATTTACTAACTTTCACAATAGCAATGCCTCTGTATAAAACGTCCAGCACATGGCCAATCCGTTATATATTTTAGTAATACATAAATCTTATATAAAATTGTGGAAACATTTTTATGAAAATAGATGCTATACATATATGGCACAAACCTAATATATTCTTAAATATAAACACAACATACTAACAATAGCGTAAACTATTCTGGTGCTACAATTTTCAGAATTTTTTTTAAATATTCATGCTATTCTTTTGTTTTAATTTCTCTTTTACAAAACACAATAATGTTGGGCAAAAGAAAAACAAATTCAATATTTTTTCAATTAGAATTATTAATTCAATAAAGATCAAATATCATATATATATATATATATATATATATATATATATATTAATATTTGTGTGTCTTTTTGTGTGTTTGTATAAGTATTTATTCATCCAAATTTTCATACGAACTCACAGGAAAACGTTGGAAAATCCTAGAAAAACAAAATATCTATATCAAGATGTGTACTTATTTTAACATAAAATAACTATATACATGAATACTTTCTCCAAATTATTTGTATTCTGCATTAAATAACCTTAATTTTCTTGATATGCTTAAATATTGCACAAATAAAATAATAAAATATATATTTTATATTTTAATCGCACTTTTCTATTTTGAAAGTCTATGCATTTTATTATTTTTTGATAAGTAATATGTTACATATTTATTTTGCAAATATTTCGGTATACCTTTTTTTTATATAAACATCTAACAATTAATATATTACAGTATAAACACGTGATGGTTTTGAATGAATAATCCACAATCTAATCTTATAAGTAAATATTATCATTTCTTTTAGAAAATGTATAACAGTGCATATAGGTACCAACATATATGTATAATTTATAGAACATATATATGGATGTTACAGCAGCTTCTCCTGTTACGTTGCAACTGCCAGATATAATTTTCTATAGTGATATATTTAATAGTTGCAGTCAGTTGTCTTTATATCCTTACACACAATTGGCTACGAAAAGTATTCAGCGATATATATCACTCGGATCACCAACTTTTAGATTAATAGCACCACATGTAACATGCTAATCATATATTTTTTAATGTGTTGTTCCTTAAATGTGTTTTGATATAACAATACATACTGTGATATAGCCTGCGGTTTAAATAAGCTGAATGCCAAGTAAAATTTGAAGGTTAAATGATATATCTAAATGATTGTATGAATAAAATATAGATTGAATGTAGATGTCGATCTGGTCATGACTACCGGATATAGTATAACCTACTCCTCTCTTCTGAATCAAATGTCACGAAAAAAGAAGTGTTGATTTCCGAGTTCGTCACGATGTAGTTCGCCATGATGTCCGTCAAATCGTTGTCAAAATAAATGACAAAATTTGAATATTACGAATAATACTCCAAACTATTTCTAATCTTAATCTCACTTAATAATTCCATCGACACTTTAGAAATCTACGTGTTCAGTAAGAATAGATTTCGGACAACTTAATATCAATGACCAAAATCCGATCTGATTTCTCATCTCGACACCGATATTAAATTTATTTGGCATAAAACAATTTACAACGTAACTAAGTAAGACATATGTATCCTTACTTGACCGGTATATAAAGTATGAACTGGATTTTCTCTTTGAATGGGTCGTGTTTAAATACAGAGCTTGTGCTTTTTACAAGTTACCCGAGTTGTATTATTCTACGTATGTGATATTAATCATCATTTTATTCGAATCGGATAATTCTCGCAATTAATAAATAAATAAGTATTGCTTATATTATGTATTACTAATAAATAAGTATTGCTTATATTATGTATTACTAATTATAATGTTTTTAAAATAAAAGTGCTATAAGCATAAATTCCGAATTGTATAATAATTTTTGCATTTTTACCAATTTAATTTTTCCATACTTTATTAACGTTAAAACTGTCTCAAATATATATATATATATATATATATATATATATGTTTATATATATATATATATATATATATTGTATTTACAATTGTAATTTTAATTAGAAATGTACTAGTAATATCTCCATTAAATGTAAAAAAATGTAAACATTATTTGCAAATGTTTATTAAATAAACTATAATAATATCCATAATGTAGCAGCAATAATAAACATTGTATAACAAAGAGACTTTTCTTTTTATATAATTAATGATAAAAAAGAGATAAACGCGACTTTTTATATATTCTAACGCTAATCTTCTGTTCTCTTCTTTTTTCTTCTCTCATTCTTCGCTTTTAGATGGAACATTATTTCAACGTGCAATTCTACAAAGTGGATCGGCTTTGAGCTCTTGGTCGATAGCCCATGATCCCGTGGACTGCACGCACCGATTAGCAAAGAATGTGAACTGCTCTATCGAGGACACAACCGAGATGATTAAATGTCTTCGCAACAAGTCCTTCGAGGATCTGGTGAAGAATGCGCCCAAGCCATCGAAATATTACTCATGCTTCGCGCCTGTCATAGACGGCCGTAATATCATCCCCAAATCCGTCGAGGAGCTTATCAAGAAGCCCATATCCATGTTCGCCAACGCTGACCTCATGTTTGGCATCACAAAAAATGAAGCCTATATTTATTTTGATGAAGAGGACATAAAGAACGGAATCTCGGAAGAGAAGCGCGAAAAGATGTTACGCACCTACGTACACAACCGATTCCAGTTTCACCGACAGAAGGTCTTCGAAATTCTAGACCATCATTACACTGAATGGAATAAGAAGACGAACGCAAAGAACAGGCGAGATAACCTGCTTGAGCTGCTGAGCGATGGCCAATTCATAGCACCCCTCTTACGAGTGGGCCAATTACATGCAAAAACTGGCAACACCTACTTTTATTCTTTCACGTATACCCCACAAAATGAAAATCGTCCCCGCTGGCCCATGGGTATACACGGAGATGAGCTGCCATATATATTTGGCGCTCCACTTGTGGATGGCATTCAGCCTTTTAGTAGGTCTTCATATTCGAAATCAGAGAAAATGTTAAGTGAAGCTGTCATGCGGTATTGGACGAATTTTGCTAAATCAGGGTAAGTACTAGTTTTGATATTTGTTAATATACTTATTTGACAAGGAATATGCATGTAATGAAACGTGTTTTTTCAGTTCAAAATGTATGTCTTACAATTAACATTTATATGTTTGAGGAACATAGAGAAACAAACAATGAAAACAAAAGCTATACAAACAATACATTATTTATTAACGCAAATCGATTTCAATGCAACATATCCAAGTTTATCATGGTAAAGCAGATTAATTAATACGCAACCCAGATTGTATCCCCGAAAAAAAAACTTATTAAAGAGAGAAAGGAGTTCAGAGGTTGCGTCACAACTAAACGACCATGTGATTTTTTTTTCTTCTGCGCAGACGATCATGGCGACTGAAACTTAACTTTTAATCTATGACATTCAGGCGTTTAATTTCTTGAGAAGTGCCATTTTTAACAAAATGTCAATATTATTAAGGTAGTTCATTTTATTAAAAAATATATGTCCACCGTGGCAAACAAAATCAGTGCATAATGGAGGACGGAATGGCAGCATAAGTAAATGTCTACCCTCCATCTAATTTTTCCGCTAGGAAATTCTAAGTCACCATTTTTTTGATATATTTCGTAATAAGTTTGCTACCGTAAAAGCGACATTTTTTTTCTTTTTCCCCTTCATTAATACCTCAAAATGCAAAAGAATCATAGAACCAACATACATTTAATATTGTAAAAAATCACCATTAGCAATTTACAAAATCAATAAAATTTTTCCTAAAAGAGATTTTCATACTAGAAAAACGTAATTAATTTTTGTGACTATGTATATTTGTTTCTAATAGTCCTTTTACGTTAGGAAAATTTAAGAAGTTCCGTTCAAGTATGTTAAATTACTATAGTAGATCCCCGGAATACAAGCACCCTTTTTTTTGTTTTTCAGATTACGATGTGAAATACAATGTTTTTTTAGGGTACCTTGTTACGGAATTTCCCCTGCCTTACAGAATTATTTATATCGTCATTTGATCATATATATATATATATATATATATATATATATATATATATATATATATATATATATATATATATATATATATAATGTGTGTATGTATTATATACGGTGCTCTATTTAGTTACGAAAATTTAATGGCGTATCCCGGGTTTATATTTTACATTTTATCAACCTGAATATGAATATATCAACAAGTTAAGATTAATTAAATTTGTTTTAATGAAACAGATAAACATTTTTAATCGCAGTTAGATGTAATAAAAATCATTGGAACTCAGGTAATAAATGTTCACTTTTCATTTTTAAGGACTTTTTTCCATTCAACAGTATTATTTTTTCAGATATCGATGTGATATGATTTTGTTCTGAATAAAAATATGTAGTTAATGATAAAAAAATTCTCATTTTTTTCATAATTTATATATATATATATATATATATGATATATATTCTCTTTATATTGTTTATATATATATATGTGTGTGTGTGTGTGTATATGTATGTATTTTTTCTAATGTATACGCATTTCTTTTTTATTATATATATACATATATATATATATATATATATATATATATATATATATATATATTTTAAATTCATATATGTTTCTGGAGTTAAAAGATTTGAACGGGAGATATATTTTACAGGTAACAGAAACATATATATTCCCTTACACATATTTAGAGAGACTTTTCATTTCCCATTTAATAGTGTAATGAAAAACTCTTTTCCTATCGAAGGGTTGTTCCTTCAAATATTTCTTCAAAGGCACATAGATATTTTTTTTATCAAAATCCTATATGATGGAGAATTCTATTGATACAAATGTGTGATAAATTATTTTGGAAGCTTACTTTCTCATTTATTCGAAGACTTTTTTTACACAGTGATCACTACTTATCAAGCCCCGAAAGCCACTCAGGGATAAGGGTTATTGCAAGTACATTACGTAAGTGTGGAGATTTGATAACGTGTTTACTTAAGGGGGCGGTTCATTAGGAATTTGTGAACGTTGGACTTGAGAACATCCAAGTTGTAGTCCGGTGGGAAGCAGCCAGACGGAACAGAGTTCCGCAGGTGTGCAGTTCTAAGAAAGAAGCTTTGTTCATGGAATCCGCGTTTTGATTTAGACACAGATATAGAGTGGGGGAAATTGTTCACAGTGGATTCAGCTAGACGGGTATTTTTTTTTTTTGTGAAAGATTAGCGAGGGGGGACCAGAGATTGGAGTTCAGACGAGCACCTGACATGGAAATAATGATAAAACAAGGATAGGCTAAACACGTCTCTTCTGTGGGAGAGAGGTTGCAGGGTAGAGAAAAGGGCATCCTCCATAAAGCCACGAAGTCTATTTTGTACTCTGTCAAGGCAGGATAGGCTGTTTTTAGATATAGCAACAGTATTCCATGCTTGGGCGTACTTGGCTTTTATATGGATAGAGAATTGCATCAGTAGTGAGATATCTTCTGAAGCGGTAGAAGGATCCCACTATCTTTCCAGCGACCTTGGCAACAGACTTGATGTACGTGTTCCATTTAAGATCAGGAGTAAAGGCCAAACCCAGAAGCTTGTCAAAACACGGGGCGTCACCCAGACGAGAGGCATCCATCACAATTGATGCCAGATGGGGATCAGAGACTTGATGATGTAAGGATAGGAGTTTGGTTTTGGATGCATTAAAGGTAACCAGCCACGTCTTCCCCCACTGAACCACGCGCTCGAGATCAGAGGAGAGAGAATCAGAGAGAACTTTGTCATTTACAGCCTTTGATGTGTTGCCGTAGATGGTCGTGTCATCAGCATAGATGTCATCGAATGATGTAAGTATGTGTTTTGGGAGGTCATTGATGTAGATCAGGAACACAGTTGAGCCCAAGATTGACCCTTAGGGGACTCCAGCATTTATATTGCTGGCCTCCGATTTTCGTCCATCGACCACTACTCTTATGAACCTATCGGAGAGAAATGATTTAATGATTGAGAAAACATCGTAGCCGGACATCTTGTGGAGTAGACCCTTATGCCATACCTTGTCGAAGTCCTTTGATATGTCAAAAGCAATTGCCCTAGAAAGGAAGCCTGTGTCAAGAGATTCAATAACCTTGTGGGATATAGCCGTCAGCACATCTGCGGTAGATCTTGCAGAGCGGAAACCGTATTGTGCGTTACTAAGAAGGTTGTTCCTGCTGAGGTGGACTATTTCTCTATTTAATATGGATTCCAGCAACTTACTCATAACACACAGGAGACTTATTAGTCTGTACTGAGAGGGAGATGACTTATCACCTGAATTCTTAAATACAGGGCAAACTGATGAGGTCTTCCAGGGAGTCAGAAAGCATTTCTCCATAAGACAGCGCTTTAATAGTTTCGTAAGAATGGGAGCAAGTTTTGGTTGAAGCTTTTTTAACACTATAATTAGGATGCCATCAGGGCCAGTTGGTTTACTGGAATCTAGGTTCTTAATTAGCTTGGCGACCTCATTCACGGATATTTGTATGTTACCTAGCTTGTTCTGTGTTAAAGGAGGAAATATGGGGAGTTGATGGCCTTCGTCGCATAGGGTAGAATTAGCTGCAAAGTTTCTTGCAAATAGTTTGGCCTTGTCTGACGCTGACATGATGACCTCTGGTCCATTGATAACGGTTGCGATAGAACGCACACTTCTGTTCAGGATCCTATTTGTTATTTGCCAAAACTGGTGGGAACCAAGCCGCTGATCAGCTACCTTGGATTTAACAGACTGGGCATATAGCTCTCTAGCATTTTTGTTACGCTTTTACAGTGGTTGCTGGCAGTCCTGAAAACAGCTTTAGTCTCAGTGCATCTATTACGTTGGTAGCTATGGAAAAAGTGATGTCTGTGCACGATAGCAGCAGCACATTCTAGGGAGAACCATGGCTGGCTGTTATGTTTTTCTTGGATTTTTTTAGATGGTATGAATTGGTCTATTGGACTTGTTTTAATATTACTTTTCATGTGCATTTTTTTGTTTTGTTTAATCAAGAGATTATCTTGTACATTATTTTTTAATGAGAGAAACTTTTTAGGCAATAGATCGGAATATTTTCATTTATTTTTCTCTTTTTTAAATAAAATTGACAGAAATATACCATATAATTTATTGACCGGTTCCCGTCGACTTTCCTAGTGTTTGTTTGCGTGTGTTTCACAGCCAGTGTAACGTTGAAAATAGTCTCCTTTTTAACTGTGGATTTAATCTTTTAGGACTCATGCATGTACTGAATTTTTTCAGGTCTTCAAAGAGTCGTTGTAGTATTTTAACCGTGGATTCTTAACAGGGTCAAACTCTAATCACGACGCTAACATAAAAAATTACGGAGGGTCAGCTACATTTTTATGCAAGGAATTAGATCCGGATAAACAGCAAAAAAGTGTAACATATCTTACTATGTATAACTACGTGTAAGTCTTATTATTACACACACCACCTATTTTAATATGAATGAGATAATCACACACATATATTCTGTCAAAAAGTTTCACAATATACTACACTTACAATAAACAATTTATAAAAAATAAACATAAAATGGGTTAACTAAACTTAATTGATTATTTTATATTAGAAGAGAGAGGCGTTAATGGAGAGACAAAAATATGCGTCTTTACCCCACGCTGGTGTTAAAGAAATAGAATATGGCGGTGACTTTCAATTTTGTAACTTCCACGGATACCTCCGCGAGAGACCAAATTACTTCACAACTATAGAGTAGGTGACAACACAATGATACTTACGACGTATAGTATTAAATTTGAATTAAATCTAAGATAACTATGTACAGTAATGTATGTATGACCGTGGTTATTTTCCATAAAATGCTGTTCGTAGGGGTATATATTAATCATATTTCGTCGTTATAATATATTTGCATTAATGTAAAACGTATTTTTTAAAATCTTTATTTGTATTAATTGTTTATGTTTTCTACTCATATTCTTGATATAATTTATAAATTCCATGTAAGTTTACATGATAGGCAACTTCATAAAAACATCAATATATATATATATATATATATATATATTTGTGTTTGTACATTTTATATATATATATGTATATATATGTACATATATATAAGTATATGTCTCTAAATAGAAAATATCTGGCTCAAAAGTGTATTAGTAAGGGTGCTATTACAAAGCGATCAACTGAATCAATTAATTTGGCGATTGATTATAGTTAACTTGGCATAAATGTGTAATCAGTGATAACATTTTAGTTACTATATACATAGGAGGGTGTTTGTATATTCCTATTTGTATATTAATTTTATATGCCGTTTCATTTTTGTGACATTATTTCGCTGCTTCTAATGCCCATCTACCCAATTGTGTACAGCAGATGTTAACGTTTTGCTGTTTAGTTTTGTTTTTTGCAATTTTATTTACTGCCTCATTAATTCAATTATCGACTTCGAATAAAATATGAACACTTTGATAATAATATATATATACACACACATATATTTGTAAAATTTCTGAAAGTATTGTACGCATTACGCTAATTTGTATTAGAAAAACGTTAGACGTTTTTCCTTTGATTTTTTTTTGATTTTTTAGTTAAATGTTGCTTAAGCTAAATTTTACTAAAATCTTCGAGGGGGAAAAAACTCATAGGACCCTAAATTAAGTTTTATTTTTATAGTATTTAGTATACTCTTCTATGTGTTCTAAATCTTTTTGACTCTTATTAAATTTTCTGAGCAACCTGACACCCCATTGTGAGGTTCTCAAGACGAAAGCTAGTATACATTGGGAGATCATGAAATGTTTAAATATCTCTACTGAGTCACATATAAAAAAAGGTTGATTATCGATTGAAGCATTACGTTGTATAATAGAAGGTACTGTGAGAATTACTCACATACTATCTCATATAACAATACTATTTACTTACTTAGTCACCAAATATATAAAACATTACATTGTTATTTAAAACAAGGAGAAAATAGAAATAACCGCCCCAAATGCCTCTTGGTGACACTAAAATGACAATGGGAAGATGATATCACGTAAATGTGTTATGTTCGACATTTAATAAACATCATAACCGATATACAGCAAAATAAAGATATATCAATAATTTCTCTTAAAGAAGCGATAAGGATCTTAAAATGGACGCTTCGTTTGACTTTATGCATTATTATATCCTCTGCCTTTGTAGGTGTTTTATTCAGGATCTCCAAATCAACAAAATCGGGCACTTCCTGTACTGCTTCGTCTCCTGTTGATTTTGCTGGAGTGTAGTTCTGTGTAGTCCGAGGAGGTCAACCTTTCCAACCTCTGTCGTCTATGTTTGAGAAGGGGTTTATTACTTTCTAATCGCCTGAGGCGCTCTCACCAAAAACAATGCGACAGCTCAGGATGTTTGGCAGGTCACAGTTCCTATCGTCGGCGTCGATGATTCTAAATCCCGAATTCTAAGCCTGTTATCTAAGTTCTCAAAATGGAAACAGAATACATACTTCATGCATGATAATAATAAAAAAAGGTTTAATATGGGTCTATTATGATTGTCTTGATATTTATTATTATATAATATAATCTAATTAGATTTATAATGCCATGATGAAACGATTTGTCATTAATACATGCGATTTTATTTTATTTTATCTGATGACTTGAAAATATAATTATTTTAATTTACCTATTATATTTATAAAAATGACCTAGATTAGAAAACATAACAAATACTATTTAGCATATACTTTAAACGTTGTTTAGGTATTTTTAGCTGAGAAACATTGCCAAATATGTAAGTATTTTGCGGAAATAAAACACACAATACCTATGTGTTTTCTTTTTTAAAATATGTGTAGCATCCTTACGGAGCAGTCAATATACTTAGAGTGTTGCTACAAAATGTCATACTAAATGAAACAGTATTAAAACTAATATTAAAGATGAGAAAAATGTAACAGTAAGGAATTAAAATAAACAGAAGGCACACACGTTATTTCCATGGCAGGTGCTCGTCTGAACTCCAATTTCTGGTCCCCCCTCGCCAATCTTTCACGAAAAACACCAGTCTAACTAAATCCACTGTGAGAAATTCCCCCCACTCTATATATGTGCCTAAATCAAAACGCGGATTCCATGTACAAAGCTTCTTTCTTAGAACTGCACGCCTTTGGAACTCTGTTCCGTCTGCCTGCTTCCCACCGGACTACAACTTGGATGTCTTCAAGTCCAATGTTAACAACTTCCTAATGAACCGCGTCCTTAAGTACACACTTCATCAAATCTCCATACTAACGTAATGTACTTGCAATAACCCTTATCCCTGAGTGGTTTCCGGGCCTTGATAAGTGTTGATCACTGTGTAAAAAAACAAAACAAAAAACACCCACACCCACATATCTATCTCTCTATATATATATATATATATATATATATATATATATATATATATATATATATATATATATATATACTGCTCTATATATGTGGGTGGGTTTTATTTATGTGCATATGCCTGTATACGTATACAGAGAGAAAGAGGGGGGAGCCAAGATAGAGACAGAAAAACAGAAACCGCTAATGAGGGTTAGATGAGAGAGGAATCGGGTATCGAGCGATTGCGAAGTCCTACCACCACTATTTCTAATTCTTATCCACTTTTATTATATAGAAATTTATAAATGTCTGAATCAAATGCATTTTTACATGTTACATGCTTCCTAATTTAAAGTTTATAGCCTTATAAGTAAACAATATATAGGAAATCCTTAACCAGACAAATATTGCTACAGAGGCAGCGGACAGCGATTTCTCCTTGAGATATAGACTATTAATAAGAATGCCTATTACAGCGTTGACTTTATCCAAGAAAGTCTATCTGACTTAACATTACTATATTTCCTTTCTGTCTTATTCCTTTCATTTATTTCAATTTTTTTTCAAAACACGTGATGATAGAAAGCGAACGACCACGCAACACATGGATGTCCTGTTTCACTGACAAAAACATTCTCCTACATCACTGTGTAATTTAATTGGAAAACCTTCGTTTACTTGTTTGATGGTTTCTCGTTTTGCCTAGTACACTTGTACTGGAAATGAAAGAGACGACGACCCTCAACTCAATATGCTGATTAAAAATATTTACTTTATTTTTTGATCGGTGTTTTCATAGATTCCATGCACACTGTGAAAGAGGCTTCAGGGGGGAGGGAAATGATTCTCCAATAATTTCATACAAAAAAATACAACAAAAAAAAGCCCTTTCCTCAGAAAGTAAATAAAAATTATAAGCATAATATTAAAATTATATTCAAATAAATGTATATTCAGATATTTATAATTTATTTTATTTTTATCTATAATATAAATCTCTCCTGTTTTTTAAATGTATGTATGTATTTATGTGTGTATGCCTAAAACGTTTTGCAGAGAACACGGATTTACACGGGGTCGATTTCGTGTTAGAGCACGACGGAAGAAAAATATCGAAAAATTGGTTAAGAGTATTTCTTTACCCGCAACCGGGAACTTTTCTACAGGGATTTGTCGGTTTTTTTATTCGTCCATATTTTCGAATGTCATACACTTTTTTGATTGAGTAGCCGTCACATGTTTTTCTCGTTCTGGTCCTCATTCGCTTGACAGATTCGAGCCTGTCAGCCAGAAAACACCTTTTTGTTTTTTTGTTTTTTTTTTGTTTCTTTTTGTTCAAAACCCACTTCCAAACACCCGGACACCCAGACTAGTTAATGATAAAATATTAAAAATGTATATTACAGTTACAAAAATCAGTTCATAGCAAAAAAGTTTGTTTTTTTTAAACGCTTACCTAAACTTAATTGCTTATTATATTTGGAAAAGGAGGGGGTAAGTAGGAGACAGGCTGGTCCTGGAGGAAGCAAAAGCTTCCGGTGAATTGCATTGTGGCCTCCTCTCTCTATCTCCCCGCGACTGATCAAATCACCTCACAAATCCGGAGTGGGTAACAACATTATTACACTTACGCCATGTAGTACAAAATTTGAATTTTATTTAAGTATATGGTGTATGCAGTTCATTCAATCATAGGTCATCAAACTACCACCAGAAAACCTCAACTGATAGAATCGTCTATCGGCCAAACCTTGGTCGATAAAAAAGAAGTGTGGTCTTGTTTTCTCTCCGGAGTGTTTTTCTGTATTGTACCGAGGACGTACAAAGTCCCACCTGTCTGTTCTCGAAGCACTTGCCATCATTGCCAGCCCCTACTTTGTGCATGCAGAGAAACCTCCGGCTTCAATTAGAATTATTTGGGTAGTCAGGTTTTTTTGGGGGGTGGGGGTTTAAGCTCCTCTCCGCTCTTACTCCATACCACTACCAAATATTCTAAAAACAATAATTTTCAGACTTATGACGCTTGAAAATATTAGTCTGAACGAAAAGCGCTTCGGGTGTATTTTAACGATCTTGTTTTTAATCGACTTATTTATTTTATTGAATTGTACATGTGCTACATGTAACTTGCCCCATTTTTTCCCTTTTCCTCACCCCGTTTTCCATCTTATTTTAGTTGATTGAATTTACGCGATGGTTCACTTCTTATATATATATATATATATATATATATATATATATATATATATATATATATGATTATTGATTTTGTTAAAATAATGTGATATATCTAGATTATCATTGCAATTTATTTCATGTCAATTGATCTTCAGCATTGTTTAGTAAACACTGGTATATGACATGTGTAAATTTGTTCGTATATTTCCTGAGTTAATACTCTGAAAAAAAAACCGTTTCTATTACATTTAAAGATGTCGCAGCTACTAATAAATTCCAATACAGCAATGTTTATGATTATCAAGTTTTTACTCCTTCAAAATAAAAAAAAATACTGTAACGTAACCTTGTGAAATATTTATCTCACATTTCTAATTATTTATACACAATATATATTTTATACTGTTTAGCCCAAGCATAATACAAATAGGAGGGAATTTATGATTTCAAAATTACTAACCAGAAAGAATAGCTAAGAAAGAGGCTGTGAAAAACGATTACACAACTGCGAAAAGCTCAATTTTTGGTTGGTAGTTTCTGCAGACACAAAGACTTTGACGGTCTTAAAATAATGCCCAAGATAAATAATATAAGGAAATAAGGTCAGAACCTCACAAGCACTCCATCTTACGCCACGCCTTACCTTAGAATTAATAGTAACTAACGAGTCACATGGCAGTTATATATCGTCCCAATTTCGGATGCACATTTAGGTAATAATTCATAGCAATAAATAAAGAAATTTAAAGGTAATATATCGACAAATACATTCGCCTGGCGTGTCTACTAAATCGAAAAAAAAGACTCCTTATTGAACAATCATAACAAATAATACATGACCACATTTTCATCTAATTTGCTCTGGCGATCTAAAGAAAACATTTATTCATTTCCGTTTTACACAGCCAATCTGTAAAACCATTTTCCTCTTTTTTTTTTCTTGCTTCGAAAGCTATTAAATATGGCGATAGAGTCTTTTGTGCGATGCTTACATTCACGTCTTAAATTTATCGCTTAACTTCAATCGATCAAATGTGAAACAAAATAGAGAAGAGAGAGGTAATTTCGAAATTACTTCTCACAATTCACAGAAAAAAATGTAGAAATGCAAAAAAGTAATATAACGAAGTAAAAAAAAAAAGTCGTTTTCTGAATACTAAATGGTAACCAAAATAGACAGGATATTCTTTTTTTATTCGGTCTTTCTGTTAGACATAACAAGCGTATTTACATTAAATCGTTGCTTTCCGCTACAGACATCTCGTAAACAAGATATGGAAATTGTTGAATAATTTGCTTCCTGTTTTTTACTTGAAATCGACTTTTTTATTTTCTTATTTGTAAACTCTTTGTTATATTCCTTGTCAATTGTAATTTATTTGTTAACTGCAGACAATTACAAGCCATTCATTTAATCAAATATAATTTACACGAAGTTTTCTTCAAAATTTAATGTCACCTCGAAATGGAAAATAATTTGTGTAGGTGTGTGTACAACTGCACAGATTACTTATCTATTTTCGAGTGTTCATAGAAAATGTTTTAAAAAAGTCTTTCACGTATATATTTTATACGTATTTCTACTATTCATAATCAAGAGTTCGTCTTAATTGCTGAAGAAATTCTAACTAATCTAAAATTCAGATACATAATAAACATTAGGATGGTTCCTTGTTGCAACAGATACCAATTTCACTCGATAGTATGTGAACAACGGTTGCGTTTAAAATTTGCTAGTTAAAAATGGGCGCACTGTTAAAAAATGACGAGACACTATGTTAATGAGTCAAGAATAAGGATAGCATTGTGACAAAAATTGATTTGTCTGACGTAAAATTACTAATTATTAATAATAATTATATAGTAACACTTACTATTTATCAAGAATAACTGGTATAGAATAAAAAATGTCCGTTCACTCACGCCGAATCTTCTTTAAAACATAATAACTTAATAATTAAAAGTATATTTCTGCCTACTTTCGCTTTCATATTAAACTCATAATAACGACTTTCTTATTCTCCTGTGTCACATAATTGCATTCTCCTATTGTAGTTTTATTTTTATTTATATAATCTTTATCATTTTTCGTTGATTTTTTTTTATTGATACCTTATTTCTTTGTAATATTAGATTTCATCACTGTACATATAATTACCTCATTTTTAATGACTTATTGTCATATTTTCATGCGTTCTCTCAAATTTCTGATGTTTAATTGATAATCTAACATTCGCTTCCTCCCCTTTATTATTTTTCTCGGTATTAAATTTGCGACTACACATATTAACTTATTCCCCCTTACGTAAAATGGTAAACAACGTAATTCAAATATACATCGTATATCTATTATGTCCTCATCACAATTGTCATACTAACACAATAACTGCAATTCATCTATACTCTTACGTACACAAAAATACATTTAAACTACGTTCTTTTAAACCACATTATTATTTTGTACCTAATGTAATTATCTCTAGGAGACCAAGTTCGTAATATGGTATTTTAGCATTTTATATTTTTCTGATGAGAAATATTAGCCTTGGAAATACTTAGGTGTAAATAAAATATATGCTCCGTATTTGACATTGATGTAATTCTTCTTGCATTCTGATTAAATCCATATGCATTAGTGTATATATATATATATATATATATATATATATATATAGAGAGAGAGAGAGAGAGAGACAGAGAGAGACAGAGAGAGATATGTGGATGTTAATGTTCATATATATATATATATATATATATATATATATATATATATATATATATATATATATACGCAATGGTAATTAAGTTTAGTGTCCGATGAAAAATAATTGCGATTACAGGCCTTTTTCACAAACTGCAAAATACATGTTTTCCCCTTCCAGCTGCATTGAACTACATTTCTAAATCAATAATTTCTCGTTCTAAAATCATTTCAGAATTTTGAATATTCTTGACTCAACTATTATAGTGTGCGTTCTACTATTTTGAACATCTTACTATGTATTTTCCTTTCGTTCTTTTTTTTAATTTTCCATCGTGTGAGACTGCATGCACTCTTGAACTGTTACTTTTAGTATCTGACAAGCCAAAAGAAGGGTTAAATTTGGTAACTTCCAGTGCCGACTGTTTGTTTCAACATAATTCAATAGACCCATTAAGTGTGGGCATAGTGTTCTACATTCCAATCCATTTTGATGAAACCTTACAATTCGTTTTTTTTAGCGTTTGACTAATCTTTTTAATCTTTCCCATGATCTGGTTTACTTACATACAGTTATTAGATAAAGAATACTAATAGCAAAATTTGATTACTATTTATTTTCTGGCTCAGTCGTACGTTTGAATACATGTTTAGAAGATTTATCTAAGCACGGTGCTTGATGCAATTAAGAACGATTCGACTTTTTCTCAGAAACGCAAGAAGTAGCTATATAGCAATGTCTCATATTTTTAATGTAAGAAAACATGTCTAATGAGTTGCGCTCTCCATACATCAGAGGTTTGGATTGGAAAAGAGCCGGAAACATTATATTGTTTCTAATATAATGTGTGCAGCTTGCTGCGGCATACTTCATTAAATAAGATTGACGTTATTCGTCTAGTAACGTTCACTCGTGGCGAGATCTAGTAAATGTAAGCACCATATCTATCATAAGATTGAGTACTTTTCATTCTATCAGGATGCAACGTCAGAGAAAATTAATCTAACTAAATAATTATTAAGATATAAAAGTTACCTCCTAATTTCCTCGATTGTAAGCGTTATTTACTCAAAAATGTTTCTTCGTGTTAATTTTAAAGGCTTTTTACTCAAATATTTGGAGGCTCTAACAATGCTAAAGCTAAGCACTGGATGATAGATGATCCCCATTTTTGTGCCACATGCTACAGTTGGCTTACATTTTTATACATAGGGCCATGGAAAACGGGCGATAGTTTTGCTATTTGAGGAGTAATTATGATGATTTTTTTGTGTCCTTCGATGTCTCCCATGTGGTAATGACAGGGCACGTATATATATATATATATATATATATATATATATATATATATATATATATATATATATATATATATGTATGTATATATATGTTTGCATATCTATATATGTATGTATATATATGTTTACATATATATATATGTATATATATGTTTACATATATATATGTATGTATATGTATGTATATGCATATGTATGCATGTATATATATATGTGTATATATATGTATGTATGCATGTATATATGTACATATATATGTATGTGTATATATATATGTATATATATGTATTTATATATATATATATATATGTATGGATATATATATACATGTATCTATATATATCTATATATATGTATGTATATATATGTATGGAGATATATATTTATGTATCTATCTATATATATATATATATGTATCTATATATGTATGTATATATATGTATGGAGATATGTATGTATATATGTATGCATATGTATGTATCTATATATGTATGTATATATATGTATGTAGATATGTATGTATATATATGTATATATGGATATATATATGTATATATTTGTATGTATATATATATTTATATATATGTATATATATGTGTTTATCTATATATATATATATATATCTGTGTATATGCATATTTGTGTATGTATATATACATATATATGTATATATATGTTATATATACATATGTGTATATATACACATGTGTATATACATATGGGTATATATATATATATATATATATGTGCATATATTTATATCTTTTTATATATATATACATCTGTGTGTATATATATACATCTCTGTATATATATATATATATATATATATATGTATATATATACACACCTGTGTGTATGTATATATATATACATATATACATATATATATATATATATATATATATATATATATATATATATATATATCTGTATATATATAAGACAGAGATAAAGGGAGAGATTGAAAGAGAAGAGTAATATTCTCAGCTGTTTCCCTGATTTACGTTTACGTAAATAACAGCAGGTGTAATCGAACTTGGATTAAATCCATTAGACGGGGAAGGAGTAATTCCCCCATGGAAATTCAGCAAAACAATGTTGTTGAATTGATGACAATGTCGGACATGTTATAAATTGAGATAGGATTACTTCAGCAGAACAAGGAAGTCCAGAATATCGTGTTTGTCGGCATGATCCTCGTCACTCGAACCATTCCACTTGTTCGAGATTTTATCGACGTTTCAGAAGTTTTTCGATTTTCTTGTTTTGAGGAGTGTTGATATAAGGCAGTAGTTTGTTCATGAAATCATTTACGCTCATTATTCAAGGTAGTAGAGTGCAAGAAAGCACATATTCAATCACCAAAAATGGCACAAGATATACACACGTGTCGAACTAAGTACAAGAAATATATACATTCTCTATTTAATGGAATGTAAAAATGGGGCCAAAAAAGATCAATCTTACAGCTTACATTATCAGTTAAACAAAAAAGAAAATATTAATAGCAATACATAGACACATATTTTAATAGTTCATATATCTCTCCCGCGCGCTCTCTCTCTCTCGCTCTCTCTCTCTCTCTCTCTCTCTCTATATATATATATATATATATATATATGCATATGTGTATATATGTATGAATATATAAAATACATATGTATTTTATCTCTCTCCATATATATAGATATACATAGAGGGAGAGAGAGAGAACAAAACAATCACACACAATATATATATATGTATGTATAAATATACACACATACACATGTATATACAGAATAAACCAATCACTATATACATATAAATATACACACGTATCTATTATATATATATATATATATATATATATATATATATATATAATAAAACAATTACTATATATATATATGTTATATATAGGATAAAACAATAATCACAAAATTTATATGTATATACATATGTATATACATATATATATATATATATGTTATATATAGATAATAAAAAATAATCACTATATATGTATACGTGTGTATGTCTATATATATATATATATATATATATATATATATTATCTATATAGAATTAAACAATTACTGACAAAATACATACATACATTTGTGTATATATTTGTATATGCATATATATATAATTATACATACAAATGTATTATATATATATATATATAGAATAAAAGAGTGTTTCATTAGAGAGAGAGAAACAATTCGTCACACAATATATGTAAATATTTAAATGTATATGTATATATATATATATACATATATATACATACATATATACAGGGTGACAAAAACAAAACAAAACAAAAGCTAAATGGAGGCCATCTAAAGCATATGCTGTAAAACGGAGACAAAAGTCCAAAGATCCTAGTGTTTTGATGTTTATAATAAACTACTTATGACAAAAGTTTCATTTCATTCGGACAAAACACTACAAAACGGGGCCTAATTAGATTTGGGACCGTTTTTTGGGGTCACCCTCTATCATATATAGAATAAATTAATCAATGTATATATATATATATATATATATATATATATATATATATATATATATATATATATATGTATATACAAACACATATGTTATTATATATATATATATATATATATATATATATATATATATATATTAACTCATATATAATCATATATATATTAACACATATGTTATTATATATATATATATATAAACTCATATGTAATCATATATAAATTAACACATATGTTATCATATATGCATATATATATACATATACATATATTAACACATGTGTAATCATATATATATATACTTATATATATATATATATATATATATATATATAGTAACACTTATTTTATCATATACATATAGATATAGGTATAAACTTATATGTAATATACTGAGTTAGTTTAATTCAGTAAGTTTTCATATACCAATGAGTTGTATGCCAGAAATTGTTGACTTAAGGAGTAAGCTATAAACTATTATTTCATAATTGAACATTGATATACTGTGGATGCAAAATCAAGACTTCAAAAAAGTGTTGATGGCAACAAAAAGTGTATTTTATTTTACGATACAATTGTTTCCATGTCGAGTCGAACAATTTCAAACGTTATATCGTTTGAAAATTTTCGAAAACCAGCATTTCTTCAGGCTTTATTAATAAACACCCTTTTAACAATAGAGCATACTGAAGAGAAAGAAAAAAAAACTCCCTTTACGGGAAAGCATTTTAATATGCTCTATCGTTAAAAGGACTTTTATTCATAAAGTCTGAAAAAATGCTGGTTTTGGAAAATGTTCAAAATATATAACGTTTGAAATTGTTCGACTGGACATGGAGACAATTTTAACGTAGAATTAAATACACGTCTTTTTGCCATCAACACCCTGTTTGAAGTCTTGATTTTGTTTCCACAGTATATACATCTCTCTCTCTCTCTCTCTCTCTCTATATATATATATATATATATATTAACACATATGTAATCATATATATATATATCTATGTATATTTATATATATATATTAACACATGTAATCATATATATTAACATATGTAATCATATATATATATATTAACACATGTAATAATATATATATATATATATATATATATATATATCAACACACACATATATATATATATCTACTCAAAAACTGTTTATTGTACAGAGGAAATTACATCGGCAACTTCGCTTTACATTGATAAATTGTGATTAAGAAGAAAACTGTGAATATGATGGAACTCTATAAGCTCCTAAATCTTAATAAGAATCCATTGGAATCGAAAGATGTTATTATAATGATGAAAGAAGAGTGAAAATAAACGGATAATAACGTGTTTTTTTTTAGTTGACTGTCTGAACTAAGACATGATAATAGCTCTTATAAACGCTTTCACAAAATGATGAAAATTTCGAGTCTACAATTTCGGATGAAGATATTTAAATAATAGCAAATAAATTATGGCCGGCGAAAATTCCACCGAACTATGGAGATTGACTTCTTCGCTAAAAAGACATCCGTTAATTGATACTTTGAATGTCAAGCTGTAATTAAAAATAAATGACCCTGGAAAGTCATCGGTCGCAGAGAGAGAAAGAACACAGGCACGCATGCAAGTGAGTGGTGGATACACGGTATCAATGGATGCCTACTGAGATAATTAGTTACTTTAATTGGCATCTCAAGTTGTTCGCTGGAACAATTACTGCAACGTTTGTAGCATGTGACACTTTTAAATACTCAATGATGAATAATTGGAATTGCGGAATTAGCGAGGATCGAAAAGAGTCATATATGATATGGTTTTTTTCTTTGTTTTATTTTTTACTTAAACAATTTGATGAATACAGTCTCTAAATTCTAAATTAAACGTATTAATTTTGTGATGAGTGCATAAGTAATTACCTTCAGAATATGTTAAAAACGATGAGGATATCAAAATAATTAAATAAAAAAATGGAATATTTCTACAATAGTTATGCGGATGATATTTTATCCTATGATGAATTATGTAACCTAAATAAACTCAATTATATATGTCAAACGTGATAGGCATGCAATATTAATATAATACAAATTAAAGTAAGGGTCAGCTGGCATTTCCTACACACATTCACTTAGAAGATATTTCAGCACATCGACACTCACAAAACATGCCTATCGTAATTAAAAGTCACAAAACCCAAGTGCAGGTTTTAGCATTTAACTATTTAACATGTAATGCAATAAAAGTTGCTTATATTTCTGGATATACCTTGACGCCTTAATATTTTTTTTTGTTATGAAATACAACATATGTTTCGTAAAAACATTAAAAATGTTCGATGATAATAAGCTGAATATACAACAATCCCGGCTGGAAAATGATCCCAGTTATTCCTTAATGAGTTATCTTTTAATGAAATTACATTGATGGCATTAACACAAACTTTCTATGAACCGCATTCCAAGTACCAATTCTGTCTAAGCATGAAATTGAAATAATTAGTTTTATTGGATAAGACTACTCTTTATTAATTTTATATGTAAATTTATTTGAAAATCGTCGCATTGGTATGATCAAATAACTTCTGTCAATCTCATACTGATAATAAAAAAAGAATATCTGCTCATGGTTATAAATGTACAATTCCGCAATTATGACATATAGGGATTTTAATATATAGGAAGTTTGATTGAAAATGTATGCTGTTTTAGTAGCTTATTTCGCTACATGACGGGTAAAATACGTAGGTAAAATAGTATAATGCATAGAAATTATAACTTATTTTATGATATTTCTGAAGTTATTTTTGTTTCTAAATCAATCAGAAATGGTATCATTGAAAATTGTTCCAAAAATATTGTTATTAAAATTACGAGATTTGCATAATTTATCGACTCGTAAATATCGTCTGTTTATAATAAATCATGTTTCGGCAATTGTTATGTTGAATTAAACCTCAATATCCTGTTTTAATCATGTGGTTGTTAATCTAAAAACGTTACTCCAGCAGTACTACCACAATTCTATATATATATATATATATATATATATATATATATGTATATATATATGCATATATATATTGATGTATATGTTTATATATATATATATGCATATGTTTATATATATGTGCATATACATATACATGTGTATATACATGTATATATGCATGCATATATGTGTATATATATGTAAATATGTATGTGCATATATACGTCTGTAAATATGTATATGCATATATATATATGTGTATATATGTGGGTATATATATGTATGTGTATATATATGTGGGTGTATATATGTATGTGTATATATATATGTGGGGGTATATATGTATGTGTATATATATGCGGGTGCATATATATATGCATATATATATGGGTACATATATATATATGCATATATATATGGGTACATATATATGTATATATATATATATGTGTATATATATACCTATATATATACATATATATGTGTATATATATACCTATATATACATATATATATATATATGTGTTATATATACCTATATATACATATATATCTGTTTATATATACCTATATATACATATATATGTGTTTATATATACCTATATATACATATATATCTGTTTATATATACCTATATATACATATATATGTGTTTATATATACCTATATATACATATATATGTGTTTATATATACCTATACATACATATATATGTGTTTATATATACATATATATACATATATATGTATATATGTGTATATACGTATGTGTATATATACGTATTAATATATATATATATATGTATGTATACGTGTATATACGTATGTATATATATACGTATTACTATATATATACGTGTATTAATATATATATATATATATATATATATTAATTCCGATTTCTAAAATAAATTAAATATCCAGTATTTCCAATCTATTGGAATGTTCTCTCTTAGCAGTTAGAAAAGAACACAAGTGTATAAAATATAGCGGTACTAAAACTTTGAGTTTCATATGTGCATTCTGGAATTAACGAATAAAAATTCTAACAATTATTACCAGTTAAAAGACATTGAATAATTGAATGTCACACTTGAGACCAAAATTACAGAGAAATTAGAAAATAAATAAATAAAAAAGTAAGAGCAGTATGGATGCATGAAAAGTATAGCAAGAATGTAGTAAATTATTTTTGACATAGGAAGCTGAGAACACAAATTTGAGTACTTCAGCGTTGATTAACATAATTGTAGAAAGAAACCTGTTTATTACGTTTACTGGTTAAAAAATGATGTTAATAAGTCTGGAGTTCAGTAAGTCTAACATAAGTAGAGCTAAATATCGTGCTGGATTTTATTTAACATTACGAAAAAGGATGCCATGTTCTCCTAAATTAACATGCAGACTTGAAATTTTTCGAAAATTATAAAAAGAAAAATATGCAGAAATATTAACTCTGATCGGATGAAACGAAAGTTGAACTATTTGGAAAAAAAAACAGCGACATTTGGTCAAAGCTGGTACTGCCTTAAAGAAGCGCAATACCATGGCCACCGACCTGTTTAGTAGCGGTACCGTAAGTATATAATGCAGTTTTTCATATATAGACACTGATCAGTTACACGTTATCCATGGTACAATAACTGGTATCAATTTTCAGTTATGTTGATTTCTATATAGTTGTTGCAATTAATAATGAACATTCTGTCAGAAAATCAGTATTTGCCAGTTTCTTTTCTTTACGTTTGGCGGACAAATTATATTGTTTATGAGAAAAAGTAAATTCAGAAGACGCATGTGTTAATTGGCAGTTAAGCTGTGCAAGAGAGCTCCATTACATTATGCACTTTGTGAATATGTAATTCTCCACGATACTTCTGATGATATGGCTTCCTCGGATTACAACAGTCGACGCGTTATTGCAAAAATCAAGCTAAATATTGCATAGATTTGGCAAAAATGGAAAGTTCAATTACGTTTTGTATTTATGTGAGAGGTGTAGAGGCATATATTCTAAATTGTAGTTAAGAAATAAATGTACATATTTTGAATAATAAGCATATATTTCAGCATTTTTTTATTTAAATTCGAAACCTCTGCTAAGAACCCCTCTCTCTCTCCCTCATTTTCAAACTTTTGTCTACATGTTTGTTGCTCTCAATCCCTATGAAAATTATTTCCCATAAAACAGTAAACATAAATATATATATATATATATGTGTGTGTGTGTGTGTGAATATATATATATGTATATATATATATGAATATATATATATAATTATAAGTATATATACATAATTTTAAATATACACAAAAGTATATATATATATATATAAGTTATATACAGTATAGCATGAAATCTATTCCTTTAATCAGATTGCTAAAGTTCATTCTTTAACCTATGTGCTTGAGCTAAAAAAGTTTTCATCCAAAATACCAATTAAAATTGATGTAAATAGTAAAATTTATCGACTCGACTTTTACTTGCACCTTTTTTTACGCCAGTGTATATTCCTCGATTATTTTCGATCGACATAGCCTTTGTACACTTTCGATTTTACTAATCGTCGGTGGATGAAACCATGCAAGTAACTGAAGCCATCGTAGCGACCTTTCTTCAATAAGAAATAGAAAACGATTTTGAATGATGTGCTGATTAGATTAATATGCATGGTGCGGTTTGGGGTTGAATCCACAGTAACCCAATCAATTTATGGAAGCTCTCCAGCTGATAACTGACTGCACACTTTTTTACCCAATTTTTGTAACACCGAAGAATTTTACTTTTGATGGATTAAAGTTTTACATCGCATTTGCTAGGTGGGTAACAAACTAAACTGTTTATGTAAGGATTTTTTTTTTACTGTTTTCGTATGTTACTCTTCTGTCGTCTAATTAGTACAAGACTACATTATGAATTTTGTCAGCGATGACTATTTGGTCCACATAAAGTCTTTTGCAAATAAATATTTATTTTCATTTACGTTTCACCATTGACACCTCTTAAATATGTAATGGTGTTATTTTAAATATAATCTAAAATACCATTTATTTTCATGTACTCTAAGATCAATACATTCTATAATATTTATTTGTTTTAGTGAAACCAAGTATTAGCGTATATTTACAAATTATGTATAGTAAACTATAGAAATATATTTCTCTTAAGAAAATAACAGAAAGAAAAACGTAAGAGATAGAAAAAGATAGATAACCGTACAAGATTCTTTCGTACTGCGAGTTAATTAGATATAACAGTTTGCATTCTCTTCTATGCCACGGTTACAGAGTAATATCCGTATACATATTATTACATACATACATACAGACATATCAAAAGCAGAGGTATTTTTTAATAAAACTTATAAACGATTGAAATAGGGAAACTAATAACTATGTAAATGATCCACAATAGACAACTGTAATACATTGAAGAGTCTGCCTGTTAATAAATTCATGCGTCTTTATTTCTCAGGTCTACCATCTATTAATTAATATTCATACATACAACTTAGCGCAACACAATAATCTGATTAAATGGAATAGAACTCTGCAGAAGTTGTGGTCAATCCTCATCTAAATCATTGTGAGATCATTGTCGACGGCGACTGTGACCTGATGACTAGAGCAAATGACCAACAATTTAATAGCTGTTTTCTCGATCCCGGTTTTAAAATAAGTGCTAGTCTCTAATATATCGAAACATTCTGCTTATATTGACTATATGTATACATATATATATATATGTATATATATATATGTATATATATATATATATACATACATATATATATATATCTCTCACTAAGAGGTTGTATATATGTGCGTGGTTTTCATAGATATTTTTTGTATTATACTATATACAGGTCTATATTCCAAATTTAAAATGCGAGCATAGACAACTTCTGATGAATTGTATTTATTTATTAATGCATCCTCCATTCGGTTTATAAATCCTGTGACGATTTCTAATTGCATATATGTAAAATAATCTGTCCTGTTTCCCTTCTCAGGCGATGTTGTCTAAGATGTAAACTTGTACATGCCACACCAGGTTGAAATTTATTGAGCCAAGTCGAACGCTGCGTGATTCTCTTATTGATGGAAATGGTCGTTTTGTTAGGTCAATAATTCTGGCTTGCCTCAGTTAAACATTTGCCTGAGACTACATATGCCATTTACATTGGTGGTAGATATATTGCAAATCTTCCGACAAATGCTTATTGCCCAGTATATTTTGATCCTTGCTAACCGGTATATCGGTGGCTTTTGTTGACCCTGCCTCATGCTTTAAAGCCAATGTAAATGCCGTTATATTACAGATTCCATAGAGGATGAATTATATCTATAATAAAGATTGTAATCTTCTACTTCCGTCAGTTTCACAGAACCGTTTTGGCATTTTTGTGCATGAAATAGTTGCCCAATCGTTCGTATCCGTGTCAAAGGAAATGTTCCGTCTTCATGATTTTCATTATGAGAAGATTACTAGTATAAAAATTACATGCAATTCGATGGATCTTTAAGCAACCATACTCATTTTAAGATTATATCGAGGGATTTTAAGAATGATGACTACAACAGATTGAGTTCTTGCATAAATATCTATTTTGAGTAAATTATATACAACGCAATAAGGAGTCGTATACAGTATTTACCAGTGTTTAGAAAAAATGTAACAACGCCATTCTCTTACAATGAAAGAGAACTAAACTGTAAATAGTTTCCTCTCATCCATATTCTACATTGCTTTCCTAATGATGTAAGATTGAATGTAAGACAAAATATCTATTAACATAAAAACATTCTATATTGTGCACAAAATGTCATAGTTGAATAGCAGTATCGAATTGATAAAAAAATACAGAGTAAATCTCCTAGCCTTACAATAGCATAATATGTGCAATATGTAATTACATTCTGAAGACTTTAATTTGAACATCTCTATCAGATTTTAAACAAAATGCTGCTGCGAATAAGCAGATAAGAATTCATCTGTGCTCATTGTGTGTAGAGAAAAATACGCACACGAATTTATTATTGCGCACCTAATATCACCTTAATATATATATATATATATATATATATATATATATATATATATATATATAAAAGAGTAGTTTGTAATTTGCTTGAAGCATTGTTGGTAAAGAAGTATATAGAATTTTTTAAAAGCCAAAAACAATGCGAAGGAATACCGGAATCATGAAAGTAGATAATTGAAAAACAAACAAATGTAGACGGGTATGCTTGAGTAGAGGAGTGCCTAGCCGTTTATTCGTCTATCGTTCTTCACCTCAATGTATAATTATTTATAACCAAGTTGCTGGTATGCCCGGTGTATGGAAAGTCCGTGGGTGGTGTGGAACTTTGATTGATTTCAAAATAGAAACAAAAGTATATTCAAGATGGCGGAAAACTGGACTGCAGAAAAAAGTTCAAGGTCAGTTGGGGGTAATTTTATTTTACTTATTTTTTTCTTATTCTTGTTGTAAGCTTTGGTTATATATATATATATATATATATATATATATATATATATATATATATTATATTATTTTTCTTTTATTTCATAGAATATTATATATGTTCCCCCTTTTTGCCTACTTTTAGGGAGCTGGTTTTTACCCCACATTAAAAACGGCCTTGTGCCTGATTTGCTTTGATGGAGAAGCAAATAAATGCAATATAGCTAGAATCTGATGATCTATATACTTTAATTTGTATTTTAATTAATAATATTTTTCTATCAAATTCGTAAATATATTAAGTAGTAAAATATTTTACACATAGTAGAGTCATTATATTACATTAGTGAAAACATCATCGGATTAGAATATACTCTTTCCTACGTGACACATATTATCGTCATGATTAAACGCAATGAATAGGAAATCGATCATAAATAAATAATGAAACAAATGAACGATGAAAGCAGGTTGTAATTAAGGGTAACTCTTAATGAATGTGCTGTATTTCCAGATTAAGGGACGCTTTGATGAGGACAGCAAGAAAACCACGCGCGCCATATAATTAGTGTGCTGCACAGGGCACTAATTCAATCCCTTTTATCTCACTTCATCTGCTTTCCTTTTTTGCGCTACCTTAATTCGCTCATTTTTTTTCTTTTCTTTTTTTCTTTTATTTTCTTTCTCTATGCTGAGTTCAACTGTGACATCATGTGATGAATATTTGACCAGTAAATTTCTTTGAAAACCTGTAGGGAAATAAGCAAGAAAGGAAACAACAATATTGTGATTTGAATATGAAAAATGGAAATTAGATGGTCGTAGTTTTTTGTTTGGTTAGTTTTATAAATATAAACGGGCCTGATAGAAATCATGAATAAAAGCGCGTTGTAAATAGAAAAGGCTGCGCATATTTTTATTTGATTGAAATATTGCACAAAAGAATATTTAAATATAAGAACAGAAAATGTAAAGCCTAGCAAACAAGGGAGCATATAGTCCTATGGATAGTGTGAATGTTCCCTGATGAAAATTCACTATTGAATATTTTGCGAAAAACATAAATATATTTCATAATTAAACGTGGCAGATCGAAATAAATCGATTTCTTTCACAGGCTACAATTCTATTACAATGAGAGGAACAGAAGAATTGTCTAAATATTTATCGTACTTGAATTCTCTTGTTTGTATGGAATGAGTGAAATAATTTTTTACTTGTCAGTAAACTTATTTTAAACGTGTAGTACATATAATGGCCCTTATATTGCAATTTACCAAAACTACGTCGATGAATTCAACTAATCTGTAACTAAAGTAGTTCAAGTTCATATTTGTATTACAATATGAGGTAACCACATTTTTATTATAATTGCTATAAATAACTGTGAACAACCCTTTAGTAGATACAAAGCAAAATGAAACAAAAACAACATAAGTAGAACACATTTTTTCAGGTTTCTTATTAAAACTTTAATAATTTTAGCCTCATCTTAATTTCCTGAATGAAATTTATATGCATGCAGGCAAAATTTGATTTACGCTATAAGTCGGGGTGTATGTTTACTTGTAAAACGTAATTTTATTTACTGAATATTTAATTGATGATTTTGATTAATCATGCCAAGTAAGGAATATATAAGCTCAATTTGATGCTTCAGTAATTTTACTGAATATAGAAAGAAATCAAATCACCAATGAAGTTGATTCGACATTCGTTCATTAACTTTGACGAATATGCGATATTTTTAGAAAAAAAACACCAATTTAAAAACTCTACAGATAATTGATTTAACTATTCCGATATAATATGCATTCGTTTTAATATATCTTATTAATACACATTGAACAAAAACGTCTTAATAGAAAACGCGTCTTAATGAATTATACGGAATTTTATAAGTAAATAAACGTATCAGAATTCAACGCTCTTTACTTCCCTCCTTGTGTTTTCTCTCTCTCTCTTCCTCTCTCTCTTTCTCTCTCTCTCTCTCTCTCAGAACTGCATACGTACGTTGTGAGCTGCTAATAAATGCGCAAGTCTGCCGATGATTGGTTCCGTAGGATTATTACTAATAGAGACTTCGATTAAATATAAGATTCTTAAATTCTGTCCTGAACACAAGGTATTACTTGCGTATATATACTTAATCCTTGGATCGTGGGTGTCTTCAAGATTATATAAAATGGCGCCTTCATCTATGGCAGTAATCTCATAGATGTTGAAATCTCGATCTAATGTTATCTTCATACTATGATGGACATTATTGATTGTTTGTCAGCACTCGACAACCAGATGGGTTTTTGCAACAATCAAACGATTGAATAGTATACATTTATTTAAAAAAAAAGGAGATTTTGTTATCTTTATCCGGGTTACACTCGACTTATTATCAGATAACAGGTGTCAAACGCCGATTAACCGAATTTCTATGCTTTTTACATAATTTAAATGTGATATGAGTTTTAATCAAAATATACCATACTTGTCATTCTTCGTATATGTTAAACCTAGAAAAAGTTATATGCCTTAATAAACAGATAATCTGTTTGAAAATCTCAGAATAGAAAATAGAAAACCCAACAATTGTGTTTATGGACATTTAGCAAAAAACAGGATAGAAAACGAAAGAAGTCTGAGAAATATGATATTGGAAGATGGCGGCAAACGTTTGAAGAATGAGATACTGCTTTTTTTTATTTTCTCAGCAAATTGTTCTATTGTTTTGACGCATTGATTTTTGTTTTTGTTGACGGTCATGGAACAACCAAGAGCTAAATATGAACTTTATGATAATCACATCAACAAGTAATCAATCGATGAAGAAAAAAAAGGTAAACAGAAAGTAAAAAAAAAGGGAGAGTGAAACGATATCAGAAAAAAATGGCGTCTAATTAGCAAAAGCGAGTTATGCGACACGAAATCAATAAAAATCTATCGGCCGCAGCCTCTAGTTTCGTCTTATGTTATTTGTTGTTTTTCAACGAATATGTTTTGTTATATTTTTTTCTGTTCGGCCTTTCTTAAACTTTCCGTATTATTTCGTTAATTTCTTAAGACTTTTCATCACATTTTAATAATGCATTCCTACTTCACCTACTACTACTACGACTACTACTACAACCACCACTACAATATATTAATAATAATAATAATAATAATAATAATAATAATATTATTATTTCGTTAATTTCTTAAGACTTTTCATCACATTTTAATAATGCATTCCTACTTCAACTACTACTACTACTACTACTACTAAAATATTAATAATATAAATAATAATAATAATAATAATAATAATAATAATAACCGAATATTCAACTAGGATACTAAATATAATTTTAAATTTGAAAAGTGTGCTCCAGTACAGATAAAACAGACTAACACAAGAGACATCAGTTGATACTGAACAGCATAAAAGAGAGAAAATGAGAACACTTAGAAAATATTTGATTAAAGGTATTAAATTAAACTATTTGTAATTACAAGAGAATGTTGCAACAGTGTACGTGATCAGAAAACACGAAAATAAAATCAATGAAAACAACGTAATAGAAATCTTATTAAAGTATTAAACACCTGGCAATATCACCAAAAATACCCCTGGATAATTCGTAATCTGAAGCAAATAAAACACATTGAAAAAAGAAAGAAAGGAAAAAAGTAAATGAAGAAGGTTTCCAGAATAAAGAAGGGACGGCTTGGAAAACTGCAAAACTCGAAATAGAGAAATAATTTGTAAACGCAGCAATATATATACAAGGATACATAAATGATGGAACTGATGGGACCAGAAACATATAAAAATAAGAAAATACAAATGAAAGAGAAGCACCTCTACCTATGATATGAGATGGGAATCATGCCCAACCGGAGATTCCTTAAATATGGAACATATGAAAAAGAATCTATAATATTCAGTTGCTCTGAACAAATCACTTATAAATAATTATATTATAGCTTAAATAGATTAAAGAAACAGTTAAACGCTTTTTTTGATAACGACAGGAATAGGTTACCTTCATCAAAGCTGAGAATAGTACAATATCTTCAATTGTTCAGGAATAGTCACAAGAGGATAAGGAAAACATTATATTGAGAAACAAGTAAGATAATTGCACTAGGACAAATTTGACAAATATTACAAGCAGAAACCGGAGACAATACTGAAACTTGACTTTAAAAAAATATTTTTATAATAATAATACCAATCAAAGATTATCTCAGAAAAAAAAACTGTAATGATAATCACCAAAAGGGAGAACAACTGCAAAATTGACGATATTAGTAACTCCGTAGACGAGAGTTCTTTTTTAGGATAGAAGCAGAAAAACAAAACGTACCTTTCTATTAAGTAAAAATTAAAATGGATAAGGTAAATTGTAAAAATACTAGAAACAGTCAAAAATCGAACTGAAAGCGGTGTTCGCAAAATCACACATAAGAAAATCATTATGAATTATTCCAACGAAATCATAGGAGGCGAAAAATAATCAAGCTGCAAACAAATTTTAGTGTTGACATTGTCTGACACTATTAAACTAGTTGTGGTTTTTAAAGGCGTATGAAAAACAAAGTGAGAAAAAGATAATCTAGACGTGCAAAGATGAATCGAACATTAGCAAATTGCATTTAAATTACAGTACATATAAATAAAGCTTGCCGATGACAGAAATAGTCAATTGCAAGAAAACAATAAAAACACTTGCTAAGAGTAGTGACATTATATATATATATATATATATATATATATATATATATATATATATATATATATATATATATATATATATATATATATATATATATATGAATTCAACGTTTCTGTTTGCGGGTTCATAGTATGGCTTCCTGGGCCAACTCCAAATAAAATAGACGACTTTTACTATGAGTTTTCCTATTTACTTTCTTCCCCACAGGGTTAGTGTAAATCACTAATGCCTATTTTTTATGTGAGAGACATACAAAATGAAACTTGTCTCACTCGTGAAGGGTTTCTCCTCTACTTACCAAGAACAATAAAATTCAAGTCTAGAATCAAAACAGATACTACTGTTGCTGTTCTAAATCTACATGTTTTTAAAATATGTAACAGAAAACTTATATTAATACAATGGAATTTTAAGACGAACGGCTAAAATAGTTAGTTATAACACATAACACTTTTTTTTATTACATTTTCACCCCAAACAAGGCACATTGCCACTTTGGTGTAGGGGGCTACTATCAGGGGAAACATCTACTGGGGTACTATGTAGGGATTTGGGCAGCGAGATGTTGGTTCACGTTGCACTTGAACTTATGCATGTCAGTACAGTTGGGGAAGCAGTGACCTGGAATGGAATTCCAAAGTCTAGCAGTTCTGGGGAAGAAACTACTGGAGTAGAAAGATCTTTTACATCTAGGGATCTCTACAGTGTGGGTGTAGGATTTTGCAGCTTGTCGGGTCTGTCGAGGGTGTTCACGTCGTGGGGGCACAAGTGCTTGCAGTTCTTCAGAGCATTCACCATTATAATACTTGTAGAACAGGCAGAGGGATGCAACGTTTCGACGATGGGATAGAGGCTGAAGTTTAGATGCCAGTTTAGGGCCTATCAGATTTGCGACTCTCTTTTGAACCCTGTCAAGGAGCGAGAGACTAGTAGCCGATGCACCAGACCAAATATGACAGCAATACTCCATACATGGGCGAATAGTGACCTTATAGAGGTACAGGATACTTTCGAGTGTTAGAAGCTTTCCAGCACGGTAGAGAAAGCCCACCTTCCTTGCAGCGGCCCTGGCAATGCCCTCGGTGTAATTGTTCCAACTCATGTTTCCTGTGAACGTTAGGCCAAGGAGCTTGAGAGACGTACTCTCAGATAAAGAGTCGTTGGCCATTGCTATAGGTGGTAGAGAAGGTTTCTTGTAATTATCGAATGAAACCAGTTTTGTCTTGGTGGCATTGAACGTTACCATCCATTTTTGTCCCCATTCCACTACTGATTGGAGGTCATCCTCTAGTGTTTCTACCATTACTTTAGATACATGTTCGTTTGTTTTCCTGTCGTGCCTGCTATAGAGTGTGGTGTCATCAGCATATATACCCATCTCAGAGGCAATCTTGTCGGGGAGGTCATTTATGAATATCAGGAACAGCAGAGGTCCAAGGATAGATCCTTGGTGCACTCCCGCATTTATATCATATTGTTTAGATGTACGACCGTCGAGGACAACCTGGATTTTTCTCTTATCTAAGAAGGATTTAATTATGTTAAGTATTCTACCAGTGATACCGTATGATCTAATCTTCCTGAGGAGAACCTCATGCCATACCCTGTCAAAAGCCTTAGATATATCTATATACCGCTCTGCCCTCTCCCGCTTTGTCCAGTGAATGGTATATACGTTCAGAGATTACAGTGAGGATGTCTGCCGTGCAACGGGCTTGTCTAAATCCATATTGATGGTCGGTCAGAAGTTTAGCATCTGTAAGGTGCTTGACTAGAGCATGGTTAATTAAGGTCTCAAATATTTTGTTGTAGAGTTTGGAGAGAACTGGAGCTACTTCGGCTGAGCACTTTTTTAATAGCACAGCTTGGATGAGGTCGGGTCCACATGCTTTGGAAGTGTCAAGGTTTTTTTATGATAGCATGCACCTGAGCAGGGGTGATTTTCAGATCGTCTAGCGTGGCGTCTGTCCGCATAGAAAATTGAGGTAGGGGGTGGTTTAGAGGGTCCAGTGTGGAGTTTGAGGCAAACCGACTGGCAAGCATGTTAGCCTTCTCGGTTGCTGAGCAAAGAACCTCGTGATTTTTGGTTAGTAGGGGAATTGTTGATTGCCCATTATTTACTACACTGTTGTAGATTTTCCAGAAGTCACGAGTTCCTAGTTTTTGTGCTTCGGTGCGTTTTTTAGTGGTTTCCGTAAATTCCCTCTTAGCTGTCGCTATTTCTTTCTTAACGTTACTTCTAGCTTCTATGTACTTCTGTCTGTTTGAACTGGACTTATGTCGATTAAACCTGCGGAATGCATGCTGCCTTTGAGCAATGGCAGTTGCGCAAGTCGAAGTAAACCATTGGGGAGAGTGGGGCTTGCTATAGAATTTCCGCATGGAAACATGCGCTTCGATTGCAGTTTTGAACCATTCAGTGATCTCGGTTGCACACTGTTCAGCAGGAAGAGAAAAAGTATTTCCCCATGGGGCGTCTCTGATAAGATCTCTGATAGCTTCCCAGTCAGCCTTTTTATAATGCCTCGTTGTTTGGACCACTGGCTCTTCAGTTTTGGGTCTAGAGTTTAGGGCGATTTCAACCATTATCACCGCATGATCAGCGTTCCCAAGTGGGCTGTCGGCTTTCGCTACACAATCATCAGGAACTGTGGTCAAAAACAGATCTAATAGTGATGCGTGTTGTTCTTCCTGATCAGGGAAGCGGGTTGGAAAAGTAACAATTTGCGATAAGGAGTGAGATACATAGAAGCTATGAGTTGCGCTGCCTGCTGCATCTGTGTTAGTAGAGAATCCAAGCCAGTTTTTGTGATGGGCATTAAAGTCGCCAAATACATGTACTTGGGCGCTAGTGTCGAAGGAGTGTGCTGTGTCTATACTGTCAGATACTTTGTTTATTATGGTGCAGTCTTGGGTCGAGGGAGAGCGGTAGAGAAAGTAAAAGTAGCTAATGTTGTGTTGCATGATTAGTCTAAAGCACATAAAGGCTTGATCATCCGTTTCTAGGTTTGTTTCTCTAGTCAAGGGAAGGGTATGACGAATGTAAAGTCCAAGTCCGTGCATATGTCTGTTAAATACGTGACAACGATCATGTGACGCATGCTTCTATTACAGTAAAGATAATAGCGTAGAGATATAGAGAAAGAGTTTTCAGAGATATTCGTGCAGTCAAAGAGTTTACCAAATATATATATATATATGTATATATATATATATATATATATATATATATATATATATATATATATATATATATTTATTTATTATTCTTTTACTATAATAATTAAATACCTACAGACACTAGTGTTTCATCCTTACGGGATTCTTCAGTGTCACGATTACTACCATTCGAACGATTCGAACCCCGCGACACGAGGCATCTCTGGCTCGATTAGCGGAGGCCGTATCCATTCGGCTACCATTAACCGTGTGAAATAGCGTTGAATTTTAAACATTTTTTATTTAAATGTTCATTACGTCAGACAGACAGTGATCAAATCGTTATACGATGATCTACGCATAAGAGCTAAATTGATCGACTTTTAATTCAACTGAAAGTGCTCAACGATAAGAAACGAATTTCTTAAAGGGACTGTCATAATTATTTTTTTACTATAATAATTAAATACCTACAGACACTAGTGTTTCATCCTTTCGGGATTCTTCAGTGCAGGGTGTCACGATTACTACCAGTCGAACGATTCGAACCCTGCGACACGAGACATCTCTGGCTCGATTAGCATTTTAATTTAAATGTTCATCACGTCAGCCAGACAGTGATCAAATCGTTAAAATAAAATAAAACATTATACTAAATATAATAAAAAAAATTACAATTAAATTTACCAAAATGATCAAACATGGTAAAACTAAAGTATATTATATTAAAGAATTAGCATTTACAAAGTAATCACAACCAGATGTAAAAGCTCGATAAAACCAAATAGGAGATAGTGCTTATAATCATAATATTTCGTCTACATGTTATCCTTTTTCCCATCCTCAATCTGATATAGTTACTAATCTAATATACCACTGGAGCAGCCCCTCCATCTACAATCATACAACTAGCAATAATAATAATAATAATAATAATAATAATAATAATAATAATAATAATAATAATCATATTTCTTCTTACAGCCATCCTTACACTAACAGCACTCATTATCCCCTCCAAAACAGTCCTCGTACAATCATTATCCCAGCCTCTGTTGACCACAATAAACAAAATTCAAACTTTTTAACTAATACAAATCAGCAAATTAATATTAATATCAGACCGAGATTTTAATAAAACGCATACATATATCAGCGCCACTTCAACATAAAAGAAAAGAATATCAAACACCATTTCTTCTTTTAACAACCATTATTATAATAATAACTAAGGGACTTCTTTAATCACTTTACTTAAAAAAAAACTTAACTCTAATAATACCCCTTCTAAATCAAATGGACTATCATAAAAAAGTTAAGTCTCATACTCGAGGCTCTAAGTCATGTCGCATCCGCACAACCGAAGCTATAACTTTAATTACTTCCCCTCAAAGTAACCATATATTAAATTCTAAATACGAACTAATTTTTTCTGTAAACGTGAGTCTAAATTGAATTATGGTATTTTTTAATTTCATAGTTATTACTTTAACCTTTCAGCTTGATATAAAATATTTATTTAACTCTATCGTTTTTTCTACATACTTTCTTAATAATTTATAAGTTAATACTTCTTTATTATTATTCTTTATTTCTTCTTTGCTTGGCAGATTTTTTTTGTTTTATTTTATCTGGAAGTTTTTATCTGCAATATCCGTTTTAGTATTTAAATATAACTATCTATCTAATATATCAATCTATCAACACATTCATATCCTGTATGTATATTTACATTTATTTTACTATATGCTTTTACTTACATACCTACTTGCTTTATCCTGAATTTGCAGATACCGGCCATCCTCTCCCCTTCCACTGTTTTTCTATTTTTTATTTTATAAATTATTTTTATTTTATTTATTATTTATTTATTTCCATTTAGTGTCTTGTAACAACTCTTGCTGACATTTTCTTAAGTAATAACCTGTACATTTCAGTTGACCTATTTTTTGCCCTATTCTTCGCGCCTTTTAACATCTTTTTGTCTAGGTAATTTTGACATTTGCTTTTCTACTTTATATTTAATTCTATCACCATGTAATTTTTCCTCTCCTTCTTCCTTGATTTTTCTTATTTATATTATGTATCGGCAGCCGTGTGAGAAGCATACCTTATTTTTCTTATATTTATTTTATTGGAATGTTCCCCTTTTCCTTTTACATATTTGTGAATTATTTCATGGATTTCGGCTTTTGGATTATTTTCGACCATCTTCCAATTACGTTTTTTCTTTAGATTTTATTTGCGCAAATGGAAATCCAATTAACTTTCTTGGAGTTATATTTTTTCCATTTTACCGTCATTGAATTATTTACCGTTCACCAGACTATCAATTCACGTGTAATCACCTTTTTCTTCATCATATCCCCTCTGCTTCATTTTGTTATCAAAACAGATCTTTGACTTACTTGCGTTTGCATCAAATAGTTTTATATGCAAAATCAGATTCCGCATTTTGCTTATTCATACCCTCTGATGAGAAGGAACGTATTTCTTCGAAACTTCGCGGATTAAGGATTATCCACTCATCAAGTGTTTCTTTTTCAGATTAAATATGTTTTTAACTCTGTTTCAAAGTGGTTTTTACATTTTTGATAAACCGTGTGCTCTTTATATATATATATATATATATATATATATATATATATATATATATATATATATATATATATATATACACTCGCGTTCAAAAAATAAGGTACAACAGTTTGAAACCTAATATTTGTTAAAAATACCGATTGTCAAAAGGTGAAATTTTGACAATTGGTAGCCGTTATTATCCATAACAACATACTAAACTTTGTATCATTTGCAAAGGGTAAAAAAAAGAATTCTAACAATTATATTTTTTTCAGAATAGTAACGTCCAAAATTAAGGAACACATTGAGAAAACAATGTAAACAGTCAAATAAACAATAAAAACAAATGTACAATCAATATTTAGTAAATGAACCCTTGCTCTCAATGACAGATGCACATCTTCGACTGCAAGAATGAACGATTTCTTGACAATCCTCGATACTAATTTTAGACCATTTTTCTTAATGGTTCACCCACAAATCCTCTTCGTTAGTGGAATTCCTTCCATAACTTTTACTCCAAAGGTCTTACATAGATTTTTCATTGGAATTAAATCAGGACGGTGGTTAATCCATAATTTCGAAATCTTGCTCGCTAAGATAATTAGTTAGAACCTTTGCCTTGTGACATGGGGCATTATCTTGCATAAAGTTAGCCCTATCGAAACCTGAATTCTGTATGTTTGGCACAACATGATCTTGGAAAATGTTTTCATAGCTCTGCGCATTTACACGATTTTTTTAACCGGAAAGAGGCGGTGTACGTTGGCTGGAACCATTCCAAATAACATTACGCTTCTCGCCCCAAAACTTGACAGTTTTGTCAGTACACTTTGCACTTAATCTTCAACCAATACGTCTCTTTTCAATGTTTTATTTTCCATCATTTCCAAATAAATTTAACTTGCTTTCATCACTGAAAAATACTCCTGTTCAATTTTCATAGGTTGAAACTTCATAGCTGTTTGCTAATCCTTATCACCTCTTATTATTCGGACTAAAAAGTGGTTTCTTCACTTGGGTTCGAACAAAAGAGCGCTACGTATTGCCGTTTTCTGTAAACAGTCTGTCTTGACACATTTATGCATGAGATACTATTCATAAACTAATTTAATTTCTGTGCAAGACAAGAAAAAATACCATTTAAGGACATACGCTGCATTATTCGATCTTCTCTTGCGGGGTCTGCACTAACTATTTATTAACAACCCTACTTACAAGACTTTTGGAACATTTCATTTTGTCTGAAATCTCTCTAATGGTGTGTAGCTTCACAATAGCTTGTATCTCATAATAATCAAGTTTTTGACATTTGGCCATCTGGATGACTGATGCAACGTTTACAAATTATTAAGTTTTACATGAAATTTAAAAAAAAAAACTAGAATATAGCATACGGTGTACATTGTTTTTCGGAATTTTCCCCATAAGTGTTGGACGTTGCTACTTTGAAAATATAAAAAAAATAATTGTTGGAATTATTTTTTAGTGTTTTTGCAAATGATTCAACTATTGATTATTATGGATTGTAACGACTACCAATTGTCACACACTCAGCTTTTCATAGTTATTATCTCTTACAAATATTAGTTTTAAAAATGTTGTTCCTTAATTTCGGATGCTATTATATATATATATATATATATATATATATATATATATATATATATATATATATATATATATATATATATATATATGCCGAAGGGTTAGTCCGGACCTGCAGTGGTATGTCAGACCAAGATAAAAGCGCAACTCTGTAGGAGGGTGGGGGCACCAGAAAAGAAATTTCATGCATAAGCATAGTGTCGATTGTGGTTACCTAAGATAATTGCTTGCTGATTTCAGATCATTTGTCAAAACCGACTGTAGGTGCACTATATTCCAACCTTGTGACTCAAATATTACACCCATAGGGGTTTAATCGTCATGTAAGAAGCTGTACTTAAAATCCTTACATGTGCACATTTTTTAAACTGTTAGAGAATTATTTTCATGAAGTAGTATGTTAATTGTGTACACTCTTTTCTGAACTGTTTGTTGAACGGTGTTATGTATTTATATATAAAATTAGGAATATGTATGCCTACCCATAATAGTCCCAACTCTTATCACTAGCGCACAGTAATAACCGCTGAGACAATAAAGAGAGTTATACAAACATACATAAAGACATGGCTGTTATGAACACGTTAGTATACACGCGTTATTTTCTCGATACATAAAATTTAGCACATCAGCAAAATGTGGTATATACGTCCGAATATATTGCAGTAGTAACTAATTGTAGACATTTTTAAATGCAGTAAAATGATTGAGAAATTTAAATTATTATTTCTGTTTATATTCTCATAGGCGATCGATGCTGTTCAACAAATCATTGCGTAGCTTTCATATTTCGTTCAATATTCTTAGATACCATTCCATGATCGATTCTTTCCACAACCGCCATTTATTGCAAAAGCTTCATAGATCATTTCTCACCCGGAACAGGAAATGTTTCTAACCGAACGTGATTGGGAGGAGAAATGATTTAAAAAATGATTTCAAGAACATGAAGCCAGTGTTTGAACTGATGCGTTTTAAAGAAAACAATGTAGCCGTTATAAAAGATTAAAAAAAACAGAAAACTATATAACAGTCTGTCATTGAAATTAAATCTGACATCATACAATGTTAGTGAAACCTAAAAAATAATCGAATTGCATGACCTTGTACACAACAGCTTAGAACCATAAATAATATTTATGCGTACAGAGTGGGGGATTATTGTTGCATGAAGAATGAATTATAGATTTACAGCTGTAGATTTTTTTACACAGTGAACTGATATATAAATTTCTTTACAAGATAACATTATTATTTTCGCTGGTGAATTTGGCACGTGACACACACACACACACACATATATATATATATATATATATATATATATATATATATATGTATGCGTGTGTATTTATATACTGAAATATACATGTATAAGTAATTGATTATATAAACAGAGTACGTTAGATAATATATATCACATAATCAAAGATACATGTATACACATATTTATATACGTGCATACTAACACACATACCTACACATATATGATGTGAAAAAGATTAATGATAGTGGGTTTACGCAAATATTAAATCACGCATCTATATTGTCAACATTACAGACTGAATTTAATATTAAATCAATGAAAGAATATTATATGAGCAGTGTAAAAATATAACCTACAAGAGGACATATTTAAGTAAGACGCATAGAAATACATTGCTGAAAACAAACAGAAATAAAATAATAATGTATGAATAGAACAGCAAAAGGCTTTTTTTATCAGACCAAACTATTTTTTAGTATATACATATATGTGGGTGTACATGTAAAAAATACTACCATTCTCAGATGAGGACAAGTATGCAGCTGACATTTTCATTCGGCATTATCAACTTACACACAGTGGGATTTTCACAGCCCGTGGTTCTATTAATTTTGCTAAGGGATACCATGTAAAAAATGGCTTTACCGATGATAGATAAATTTACATAACGGTTTCGATTTTCGATTATCGCTAATCATCGAAGATATTTGGAGAAAAAACTTGACCGAGATCACTCCCAGATTTATACATTAATTTTTTTTTTTTAAAATTAAAACAACACATCTGCTCACCTATTTCGGAGTCTTAAAGGAGCGAACACAAACCAACGGGCAAAGTTGCATTGTTATAATTTAATTAATAACAGGGATCCGATGCTGCCAAGGTTGACTGATGTTTAAAGAATATTTCACACTCTTAGAATTTTATTGTAACCGAAAGTTTTGAAATCCCTCGGGAGGAAGCTTAACATTCCTCCATACAGTAACTTATCTCAAAATATATATATATATATATATTTTTTTTACAAAGGCATCACCACATTATCAAGGCCCAGAGGCCACTCAAGGATAAGGGTTAAAGAGTGTACAGTAGAAGTTGGTCAATATAGTAATCATTAGTAATGAAAATTTGGTAAATTTAATAACTTATATGGAACTCGATTGCACATTGTATAACCTACTGTTTCTTTCATAAATGTATTGATATAAACTTTTTTCTTGGAAAGGAAAAATAATCATAAAGGAATTTACGTGCAGACTTTCAGCCTACAAATCACGTCATGCAAAAACAAGAAAAAGAAAAAAGGATAAACCGCTATGACATTACCCTCAGTAAATTTTTTATTGCTGAGCGACGACATCGAAAAAGTGTCTTTACATATTCTACATAAATTAAAATAACGGTTATACAATATAGTTCTATGAATTTAAAGAAAATCTCTTCAACCCTTTAAGAGTATATAATATCCCAACTCACACACACAATGTTGCATTTATATTATTGTATTCATATACCGTAACTTTAAACTGTATGTTAATTTGGTGTAATAAAATTGTTCAAAGAGCTTCCCTGAATGTTTTCTAAGTAAATCCGTGCAATACTTTTTAGCACCTGTAAATAACAGAATTGTGTGCCATCTTTTTACAAGTAGATTGCTCCTTTTTATATGCCCCTTTATGTCCGGCTATCTCCGTACATAATGGTATTAAACGACAAAACGCTGCTAAAACTTGGCCACGTTTAATTCCTTTGTAGCCACGTGCATATATCATTGAACTTCCTGTTACCCGGTTCTTATCTGTCTACACTCAATGTGCGCATGTGCGGCAGATAATCGAATTAAGCGTTCACACTGAAGTAAGAAGACGTCAGTAAGTGTCCGGTATTCATTCAGGAAAAACTGATTTGTATCAACTGTCGTTCGTTTATCAGAGGTTCACTCCTAGGACGGCCACACATTAATATATATTCTCTCAAGTCGACAGCGGTAATCTATACGGATCCAAGTTTCAGCACATTAATGACCATCCTTTCTTTAGAGCACTTTTCATAACAGGATTAATGCCTTACTTACACTTAGTTTTATGCAGTTTCTCTTCTTTTCCATGGCACTCCTTGTAGCGATTCTGTAAACACGCCAGATTAGACATATGTGTTTTCTTTATATTTGTTACATAGTCTCGTACTATGCTCTTGTTTAGATATAATCCGCGCTTTCCTTGTTTTATATGGAAATGATTTCAGTTTTTCGTTTAATTTCCTCTTCGTTATTGTTTTTTTTTCTCTATGTGAAAATACTGCCGCGTGTTTTGTTACTTCCCGCTACGGTGTTGATACATTTTGCTAATTCCGCCGTTCAAAGAATTGGTTATATTTGGAGTAAAAATAAAATAGAAGCCATAGATTCTTGCAATGGAATTTTATATGAAAAAAATATGTAAATTGCAAGTACAATTTAAAGATTTTCTCGCATTTTAGAAGGATTGTTGTTCAAATATATTTTATTATCACTATAAGGGAATTAATATTAAATGTCTGTCGCACTAGTAGGGTTACTATTTGCGATGATAAACAGTTATGTAAAACCGCATCTGTAAGTGCGAAGCAAGGGGGAAAATACTATCATAAAATTGATGGTTCACAATAAAAAACATAGACATAGCATCATTCACTAAATATTTTTGTCTTAAAATGTTACACTTCGCTTTTCTCAGAACCTGTCTTTTAATACATATTTTTGAATGGCACAAACAGTCTTTTGATCTAACCTGTATATGAACAGTTCTTGTTGAGCGGATGCAAGCTGCTTTTACCAAATTATGGAAATGTATTTCAATCATGGAATAAAATTGTTATTAGGAATCATAGATTTTTTTTGTTATGTGCTATGAAGATGAACATGTTTGGCACGCTTCCCTAATATGTTGGTTATGAGTATAGATCAAATGTCGGGCATAATAAATAAAAAAAAACACCATCGAGCGTTTACTTGTTTAGTAATTACATGTGTACTGTTTAGAAGCAGTTCTGATAAGGAAGTAACATTTACAAAATTAACGGGCAAAAACACAACATTGATATACTCAAACATGCCATTATTCTATCATAATAACGATTTCTATTTGTATAAACTTTTGCATTTGGCTTGGAAAGAGAATGTTGAAAAACGACAGTGACTTCGTTAAGCCATATTTAATATAGGATTTTCCGTTAAAATCAAGGCGACACACTTTACAATATGATATTCTGTTTTTGTCTATTTTGTCAATGAGCTTAATATAATTTTTAATAATTATTTATTATGATTAGTTTCTACGTTATCCTACGGAAATCTGTTCGAATAGCCTATGTTTTATAACACTTAGAAGTTGCTGAAGTCTTATGTCCATTTAATACTAGTCGGTAATATTAATCAGTAAACTTCCTTGTTAGTATATTTTAACAATCCTACATAATATGTTTAATTTGGTAAAATTTATGGGATAATAATCTTAGACTCAAATATGAACACCGCAGGTCGTGGAGTAATTTTATCGGGGCACAATTTAATCCAATGGATTCATCCGAAACAAATTTTATATTGCAATTTTTTATATGTCTACGAAAAACCTGCGTGGCTACTGCGAATAATTATCTAACCAGGTTTTCCATTTTGCTGATTTAGTGTTTATAACGAAAGATAACGTGTACGTTTGAGCTCTTATCTTCTCATTAAGTGTAGTGAAATAGTGATGTTCATTACAATTTGTGAAATGATAATTTATATTGGATTAGAATTAATAAAAAAATTAGCTCTATATTAATAAATAAGAAATCGCATGAACAGAAATATGGTGGGCACTCGTATTTAATGACTATCACACTCCGTGCGGTTTTATAGAATATATACACACACAGACACACAGACACATATATATATATATATGTATATATATATATATATATATATATATATATATATATATATATATATATATATATATATATATATGAACAAATGATTAATAAACATGTTAAAAGACATTTGGAAAAAGAGTTAAAAACATATTTAATTTTAAAAAAAAGGAAACACAAGATAAGTGGATAGTCCTTAATCCGCAGAGTTTCGAAGAAATACTCTCCTTTTCATCAGAGGGTAGGAATCAGCAAAATGCAGGATCGGATTTTGCATATAAAGTATTTAATGAAATTACAAGTAAGTCACAGATCTTACCTGGTTAAAAAAAGGGAAAGGTAAGGGGAACAGGAGGCAAAAGCAAAATGATAAAAATATTTCACATGAATGGACAGTCCGGTGAAGGGTAAAAATTCAAAAATGGTAAAATCCAAAACGGTCGAGTTTAAAATTTCAATCCAATGGGTAAATTCCAGATGGTTCAAAATAATCCAAAAGGAAGAGTTCCTTGGAAAAAGCGAAAATAGAATGAATTCTAGATCATTAAAAGAAAAGCACTGGAGATAAATAAAGCGCAAATCATTAAAAGAAGGTACTGGAGAGAATATTTAAAAACACGTCTGTCAAGGCTGGATGAATAAAAAAAATAAGGTTTAAAAAAAAAACACCCGAAATGCGGTAAAGATTCAAATTTGAAAAGCAAGGTAAAACTGACTCAGACAAAGAGCTCGAACATTAGCGTTAATAATTAGGTCAGCTTAGATATGCACGTTAAAGTCCCAGAATTAAATTAAGA
>NC_136492.1:130519518-130522018 GCF_053919585.1 Euprymna scolopes
AAGAATGAGAAGGTATTTGGGGAGGAGAATATTATATGTAAATAAATTACATATAAATTAGAATAAAAAATTAAAAGAAATATCTTTATCAATCTTGTTGGTACCCCCTGTGTAGATCGTTTTCGAGTTCAAAATGTTCTTTAATGTTCCGTTTTCTATGTGTGCGAATCATAGAAGGAAATTAGATGTTATTGTGGCAAAATATTGTTGCTTTATTCTCATATGATATCCCCGATTAGCTTGTCAGTTTCAATATAATTTGGTTTAAGTAAATAAGATTAAAGGTAAGGAATCCGTTAATATACGAGCAGTTGTTTATTATTAATGTGTATTACCATGCATTTTGTAACGGTTATTAAACTGAACTCCTACAGAAAATTTGATAAGAAAAATTACCCCCTACAACTTTAGACACATTAAAATACAATAACACTGGATTTACTTTTAATTAAAAATTGTTTTTTTTTAACGGGCATTACTATGCTGTTTATTGTATTCGTATTAAAGCAATCAAACACGCATATATATATATATATATATATATATATATATATATATATATATATATGCGTGTGTGTCTGTGTGTGTATAATTGCTTACACAGTAAAGCTCATTTGTTTACAAAATATATATGACTTCATTCGGATTGCAAGAATTTTCCATCACAATATTCTTATAATAGTACACATATAACACAAATGCTCGCAATACTAGTCAAATGCACCCTCCACTACACGTACACTAGCACACACACACACACACACACACACACACACACACACACACACACACATATATATATATATATATATATATCACGGACAAGTCGATAATTCGTGTGTGATTCGTATGTAAAAATAGGCTTAAATATGTTATTAATGTAATTATATGGAATAAAGCCCATACTATTTTTTCTGTAATGCTTCTGTGATAATTGGATAACATTCCTTAAGACATCAGATACTTATGATATGTAATATTAAAATTATAGCTATTTAATTTGTGAAAAAACACATTTGAAAGAACACCGTGTTATTTTATGAGTACCCACCCTGGATGCGAGACGGGCTACAAAATTTGGGATCTTAACTTGACTGAAATTGAAACCGAAATAAAAAGTGGATATTTTGAAAAACCGCTATAAGTTGTATTAGATAATATGTTCCCATATAATCGAGAAACATATGGGCACCTTGTACAAATACGCAAACACTATTATAAGAAAACTTCTGTCTTGTTTCCGATGAATAATATGTAAGGCATCTTGTAAACTGAAAGTGGGTATTGTACTTAGAAATAAAAGCCAGTCTGAAAGAAATTACGTATAGAATGTCTTCTTTAAAAAATTATTAGCTCGTCTTCGCCTGATTCTAAAGTCACTACCGTATCATATCGATTTTCATGCGTATTTGTATGTAAGCTTACCCAGAATAGAAGATGTAGAACGACTATATCATGATGATCATAGGAGATATCTTCATCGCAGATTCTGAAGCCATAAAATAATCTATAAAATATCGGAGAAAATCGTAATATTTTCCACCCACGACATTTGCTCAGTCAAGCCATCTAATGTGGCCATTTTCGAGCAGCCTCCAACTGATGAATGAGAAAGATAATTTTACTCTTTGCCTGTCGTTATTGATAAAGCAAAGTGATCTATCTATACTGCATTTCTGGTCTGTTTAAATCGTTTTCCATCCAGCAAGAGACTAGAAAAAGTAATCCAAAGTATAAGAACACACTATATTTACCAGGCGAGCCCTACCAATAATATGGCATCGATATGTTGTCAATATACTAGCTGACCTCCCAGCATTGCTCGCTGGTAAACTATGTTTAAATATGAGAATGAATTTATTCAGATTCTAATATCTGAATTAATTCCCATACCATATTTTTAACGTAGATATTTATATATAATTATATAGTGTTTATTTTCTATCGATTATTGGATATTATATTGTATAAATATAATACACTTATTTCAAAAAAAGAAAGAGCGGCGATTCTATCGACTACAACTGAATCAAAAATATGTAACACTTAAGACTTTGTCCTTGCCATCTGATCTATCGTAAGATTTATAAACCCTTATTTAAAATTAACCGACTATATATATACTAGCATTTCAGCCCGGCGTTGCCCGGGTGTTTGGAGGTGTATGCTGAGCAAAAAAAAAAAAAAAAGAGTAATTTTTTTTTTAATTTGACCCCTATTATTACCCCTTAACATTTATAGTTTCGCGCTCAAATCACTTTATTAAGTTAGATCCAGGTTCAAGGAACTTATATCTAAAATTTCAAAATTGTCGGAGGAGTTTGGTAGAGATCTTAAAGGTCAAATCGTTGAAATTTGACCCCTTAACAGCCAAATTTCTGGCTGACACCCGTCACATCGATTTTCCCAAATCTCAGTACCCGGTATTTCAAATTTCGAGTCGATAGACTAAAAATTGACAGAGTTATTGCGTAGGGAAATGTACACAGACAGACAGACA
>NC_136492.1:130527018-130557018 GCF_053919585.1 Euprymna scolopes
TATATATTTAACTATAAACATACATATATATATATATAAATGAATATAACTACATGTATATATAAATGTATATATAAATATAAAAATATTTATATATATAAACATATCTATACATATAGACAAATATATGTATATATAGATAAATATATGTATATAAATATGTATATATACATAAATATATATATAAATATATATAAAGATATATATATAAATAAACATATATATATTTATGTATATTTAAATATATATAAATATGTATTTATAGATATTTATGTATATTTATATATATATATATTTATGTATATTTATACGTATATATATTTACGTATATAATTATATATATATTCATATATTTATATATATTTATATATTTATGTGCATTTATATATATATATATATTCATATATTTATGTATATATATATTTATATATTTATGTGCATTTATATATATATTAATATATTTATGTATATATATATTTATATATTTATATGTATTTATATATATATTCATATATTTATGTATATATATATTTATATATTTATGTGTATTTATATATATAGTTATATATATAATTGTATATATTTATATGTATCAATAATTATATATTTTTATATATATTTATGTATGTATTTATATATTTATGTATATATATGTGCATATTTATATATATATATGTATATATATAAATGTATATATATGTATATATCTATGAATATATATGAATAAATATATATGTGTATATATACGTATATATGTGTATGTATGTATAAATGTATATATATATATATGTGTGTGTGTGTGTGTGTGTGTGTGTGCGTATATGTATTCAGTATCATGCCGGCGTTAGCGTGGTAACTAACCAGTATGACTAAGAAAAAAAAGTTATTTCTGGGCTCATGGACATAAAGTGTCTTAAGGATTGCCACTCGTCTGACAATACGTTTGCAATCATCATATATATGTGTATGTATCTTGATATATGTATATAAATACATATATATGTACAAATATCTGTATATGTATGTATATTGATATATTTATATGAATATATATATATATATATATATGTGTGTGTGTGTGCGTATATGTATTCAGTATCATGCCGGCGTGAGCGTGTTAACTAACCAGTATGACTAAGAAAAAAAAAGTTATTTCTGGGCTCATGGACATAAAGTGTCTTAAGGATTGCCACTCGTCTGACAATACGTTTGCAATCATCATATATATGTGTATGTATATTGATATATGTATATAAATACATATATATGTACAAATATCTGTATATGTATGTATATTGATATATTTATATGAATATATATATATATATATGTATGTGTGTGCGTATATGTATTCAGTATCATGCCGGCGTGAGCGTGTTAACTAACCAGTATGACTAAGAAAAAAAAAGTTATTTCTGGGCTCATGGACATAAAGTGTCTTAAGGATTGCCACTCGTCTGAAAATACGTTTGCAATCATCATATATATGTGTATGTATATTGATATATGTATATAAATACATATATATGTACAAATATCTGTATATGTATGTATATTGATATATTTATATGAATATATATATGTATAAATATCTGTACATATATATATATATATGTATATAAAAAATATGGAAGGTTATTATATCTGTATATATTATATTATATATGTATACATGTGTGTATAAATGTATGTGTATATATATGTATATATATATGCATGTGTATATATGTGTATATATGTATATATGCATGTATATATGTATATATATGAATATATATGTATATACATGTATATACGTATATATATGTAAATACATATGTATATATGTATATATATGTATATAAGTATATAGACGTATATATGTATATATACGTATATATGCAAATATATATGTATATATATGAATATATACGTACATATGTATATATACAAATATATATGTATACATATATATGTATATATTAACATATATATATATAAATATACATATATATACACAAGTATATATATGTATATATATATATATATATATATATGTATATATGCATATATATATATATATGTATATATGGGTATGTGTATACATGTATATGCACAAATATATATAGCTGTATATGTATGTTTATATATATTTGTATATGTGAGTATATATATATATGTATAAAAAAGTGTATATGTTTGTACATCATGTGTATATATATGTGTGTCTATATATATATATGTATATATATATGTATATATGTATGTGTATGTATGTGTATATATGCATGTATATATTTGTATGTATGTGTGTATATATGTATGTATTTGTATATATATATATATGTGTATCTATACGTGTGTGGATATATATGTATATGTATGTGTATGTATGTATCTGTATGTGTATATATGTTTATAAATATATATCTGTATGTATACCTATATGTATATAGATATGTATGAATGAATATATGAATATATATGGATATATAAATGTATACTTCTGTGTATATATATAAATGTACATATGTGTGTACATATATATATATACGTATATATACGAATATCTATGTATGTATACATGCGGGTATATATGTATATATATGCGTATATATATATATATATATATATATATATGTGTATATATGTAAGTACACATATGTGTATATATATATAGATATGTATATATTTGAATATCTATACATATCTATTTATGTATACATGCACATGTATATGTGTATATGATTATGTGCATATATGTGTATATATATGTATATCTATGTGCATATATATGTATCAGTATGTATATATATGTATATATATATATATATGTATATATATATGTATATTTATATGTTTTTTTAGATATTTACATATATATATATATTTATATTTTTGGTATTCATATATATATATGTATATATATTTATATATATATATATTCATATATGTATATATATTAATATATATATATATATATATATATTATATATATATTCATATATATATATATAATTCTATATATATATATTCATATATATATATATATATACAGTGATGATCATATTTATTGGCACGGTAAAATAAAAGTTAAAATTTGTCTAATAAATTCTAAAAAAGGGATTAAATTAAAGAAAATAACAAAGTATATTATGTATTTTTAACTGGCCTTTCCGATGCAGCAATCGGATTTTAGAAAAAATAAATAACAAAGGAACAACAAACATTATTGCAAAAAACCCTTGTTCAAAATTATTGGCACGGCTTTGTTTTTCTTTTAGTATCAGTATAATATCAATCAATTTCCGGTTTACGTGCTTTCTGAACCTTTTTATAGCCATATTATGCTTGTTTAATGCTAATTCAGTGAATAATTTTTTTCAGATAATTTTTAGATAGCGATTTATTTAAACTATTATAAGTGACTAAATTATAATTTTCAATCTCCATGGTTAAAACTAAGGAACACAGCGAAGACGTCAGGAAGCTTGTTGTAGCATGCCATACCAATGGGGAGGGCTATGATAAGATTTCAAAGAAGCTAAACCTTCCCAAATCCACTGTTAGAGCCATAATGAACAAGTTCAAATCGCAAGGCCACGTTATGAGTTTAGAGGGTAGAGGGAGAAAAAGGATTCTTTCCCCAAGAGATGGACGGAAAATTGTTCGACAAGTAAAACAAAACCCAAGGATCTCTGTTGGGGAGATTGTTGATGAACAGAGCACCTCTGGAGTGAATGTATCTCGACATACAGTTGGTAGAGTTTTGAAGAGAGCTGGTTTAAAAGCATGTCGTCCGAGAAAGACTCCCTTATTGAAGCCTATGCACCTGAAAGCAAGGCTAGCCTTTGCAAAACGTCATATTGATAAAGATGTTGCATTCTGGAAACGGGTTTCTATGGACTGACGAAACGAAAATAGAGTTATTTGGCCATAATTAAGTGTCTTATATTTACAGAAAATCTGGCGAAGCTTTCCTGCCTAAGAACACCATACCCACAGTGAAGCACGGTGGAGGCAGTTTGATGTTTTGGGGATCCTTTGCTGCCTCTGGACCAGGGCGACTTGTTAAGGTCACAGGTAGCATAAAAAAGGAAGATTATGTTAAAATATTGGATGAAAACCTGAAAGACTCTGCTAAAGAGCTCTCACTTTGTCGTCGTTGGTGGTTCATGCAAGATAATGACCCAAAGCATTCGGCTAAATTGACTAAAAATGGCTTGAGGACAATTATATTAATGTTTTGGAGTGGCCATCACAAAGCCCAGACCTTAATCCAATTGAAAATTTATGGAGAACATTAAAATTGAGGGTAATGCAAATGAAGCCTAAGAATCTTATTCAATTGGAGGATTATTGTCAGGAAGAGTGGGCTAAAATTACTACTGAAGAGTGCAACAACTTGGTTGTAAACTATGAAAAGCGACTGAGGAAGGTAATCAAGGCCAAAGGCTATACAATTGATTATTAAATAAATCGTGCCAATAATTTTGAATAAGGGTTTTTTGCAATTATGTTTGTTGTTCCTTTGTTATTTATTTTTTCTAAAATCCGATTGCTGCATCGGAAAGGCCAGTTAAAAATACATAATATACTTTGTTATTTTCTTTAATTTAATCCCTTTTTTAGAATTTATTAGACAAAATTTAAGTTTTATTTTTCCGTGCCAATAAATATGATCATCACTGTATATATGTTTATATACATATATCTATGTACATATATATATATTTATATAAATATATAAATCCATCCCTAATTCTTTAATGTCACGAGTCGTGACTGAATATTGGCCGAGCAGTTTGGTTGAGTTCTAGCAGATCAAATCATGGAAATCGCTACACGTAACAGTCATAGGTCTTATTGGGGACCGAGTACATAGATTTATCCAAAATGTAAGTCCCGTGTATATCAACTTTAGGTCCTGTAGACTTTATATTGACATTGATATTCTGTAGGGAAATGCACACAGACACATAGACACACGGACACGTTCACTCTTGTAGATATACTATCATTTCCGCCCAGTGTTTCTCGGGTGTTTTTGAGGTATACGTTGATCCTGAAAGAAGCGGTCCACTTTTAAACTTTGACCTATGATGAGCCATTTACATTTATTTCTTTGGACTACAGTTATTAATTTATATATTTTTCCAAGAAACCTAGATCTAAAAATTAAATGTTTAGACCAAAAATTGTCGGAGGGTGTTTGTAGATATCTCGAAGATAAATCCTTGGACTTTTACCCCTTAACAGTCATATTTCTGACCGGAAACTGTCACAATTTTTTTCCAAAGTCTCATTACCCTTTATATAAAAGTTCGAATCTGTAGATGGAAAATTGAAAGTTGTACACGGACACACACCACTTTCTAATGCTTAAATTAAGGCTAGAACATCGAAAAGAAGAGGATGATTTCCAAAATATGAGAAAACTCGTCCCCCCGTATAGAAAAGTGCCAAGTTGAAGGTAAAGAAATTAATGTTTTTAGCCACATTTTCGATATTTTTCGTTTGAAAGCTCTTAAATACCACACTACTTATCTTAGTAAAATCCGTCGCCTCTGTCGTGAGTTTTAGACAGACATGCAAACATACATACATGTATATATTTGCAATTAAACATTTTCGACCCAAACCGATTGCACTATATCTGAATATCCTTTATGTCAATTACAAAATGTTTAGACCACTAAGTGTCTGCGTAACGCCGTGGAAAAACTTATGGATGTGGGCGCCACTCAAGTTCTAAATTTAGATCCATGTCCAAGTAACCTCTATCTTAAATTTCAAGTGTTTAGACCTTGTTTGAGCAGTTTGGTATAGTTTTCAAAGGTGAAATCGGTAAACTGTGACCCATTACTAGCCAAATTTCTAGCCTGAAACAGATTACAAAAATTTTCCCAAATCTCAGTAACTGTATACAAAATTTGGAGTCTTTAGACTTAAAATTGAAAGAGTTATTGCATGGGGAAATGTGCACAGAGACACAGGCACGCAGACTATATATATATATATATATATATATATATATATATATATATATATATATATATATATCATATAATGTTTGGAGATGATGGAAAAGGTCTGTGTGCAAATCGCCCTTCAAATATTATGTCTTTTTTTTTTTGTTAATATACTTTCTTTATTATTTTGTGGCCATAGTTCCATCAACCGAACATCTATATGTCTCAGTGCTACTATTTATGCAGTAATTTTTAATGTACTATTCATGGGTGAAATATTTAATTCCATGTGATCTATTGAAGCTGACATGGTCCAATGCTCGTATCACTTTTGTTTAAGTGCCATGCCAGAGTCACCTGTTTAAAAACGTTGAAAATGCGAACGACAATGATGAATTAAATTTCGACTGCCTTCTAAATCTGAATGGTGAAGTCAGCTAAGTGGGAATCTGATTACGAACTTAACTATTCAATTTAATTTCCGACCATGCAAAAGTATACTGCCAAATTGGCTTAGCGCTTTTATTTTGTCGGCGTTCTCTAAGACGAATTAAATAAGAGCAAAACTAACGAAGACATTTCTTATAGAAAAGTCATAAACATCTTATTGCTTGAGTATAAATCCTCAATAATAAACATTACTTCTAGATGTATACAAATATATATATATATATATATATATATATACGGATATATATATACGGATATATTATCACACACATTGTATATAAATATGTATATATATATACATATAAATATATATATATATATATATATATATATTTATATGTATATACATACGTATATATATGCAAACGAATTACATAAAGATTGATATATATATTTATGTATATACAGACACACGTCTATTTATATACATATGTATATAAATGTGCAAATATAGATATATATATATATATACGTACACATACACATATATACATATATATACACATTCACATACATATACATACACCCACATATATATTCATACAGACATATACATACATACACATAGATATACATACGCATATATATATACACACATATACATACACATACATATACATAAACATATATACATACACATATATATACATATGCATACATATATATACATACATGCATATATATACATATATATACAAATTTATACTTATATATATATTATTTTTATTTTTATTTTTTTTTTTATTACATTTTCACCCCAAACAAGGCAAATTGCCACTTTGGTGTTGGGGGTTACTATCAGGGGCAACAGCTACTGGGGCACTATGTAGGGATTAGGGCATCAAGGTGTCGGTTCACGTTACACTTGAACTTCTGCACGTCAGTACTGTTGGGGAAGCAGGGACCTGGAATGGAATTCCAGAATCTAGCGGTTCTGGGGAAGAAACTATTGGAGTAAAAAGATCTTTTACATCTAGGGATCTCTACAGTGTGGGGGTGGGATTTAGCAGCCTGTCGGGTTTGTCGAGTGTGCACACGTCGTGGGGGCACAAGTGATTGCAGTTCGTCAGAGCATTCACCACTAAAGTACTTGTAGAAAAGGCAGAGGGATGCAACATTTCGTGGATGGGACAGAGGCTGAAGCTTAGATGCCAGTTCGGGGCCTATCAGGTTTGCGACTCTCTTTTGAACCTTGTCAAGGAGCGAGAGACTAGTAGCAGATGCACCAGCCCAGATGTGGTATATATATATATATATATATATATATATATATATATATATATATATATATATATATACATCCATATATACATACTTCTTTTTAAATAGTGCGTAATCGATTAAAAATATAATTGACAGCATGAATTTTTGAAAAAAGTATCTATAGCAACTATAATTTTCTAACTTCATCTCCAAAAAATACGACCAGAAAACAAAGGATATAATTGAATATCACTATAGATGTGGCTTTTTTATTCGGTAAATACGTTGACAGTTTTATGATCACACGGAACGAGGCATAAAAATTACTACGTTAAACAATTGACCCCCGCCACCACCACAATGTAGGCCAGGAACGTTATATCCTTTTGAAAATGCAAAAGATGGTGCAGTTTTAAGCCCCAACATTTTAAAGTTAGTTCTAGACGATCCAAAAAGAAAAAAAATATTACCAAGTTTAGCCCGCAAAATACCCTAGGACTTTACATATTTACATTTGAGTTCAGCAACTTGCAAAACATTTAAATAGACACACAGAGAACGTTTTATAAAATATGTATGAATAGTCTAAAAAAAATTAGTTTTTATTAGCCTTTAAAGAGGTTCTGGTTCACACGCAACAGTTATCACGAAGTATACGCAATCAAAATTATATAGCGATCAGTAAGTTACAACTTTTCAGAAAGTTCTATAAAAATTCAGGCTTTTGATAAGCACAAAAGTGTCAATTTTAGCCATTCAAGTCTAAAGAACGCCTAGAGTTGAAAGTGGAGTTTTCCCGGAAAATCCGTTCCGTTACGTTTTTACTTATACCATGTTTAATGTTTGTGAAACATATCCAAAAAAATCTCAAGGTGTAGTTTTTGAGAAATGTGTAGACGGTCGAAAAAACGATAAGACGAACAGCCAATGGGGAAGTTACAGGTTCATATTACTTTTATCGGGGAAGGAAAATGTTACGACTATTGTTCTTAAAGGTAGTTTTAAAATATGTATGAATTGTATCACTGACGAAATCAACTTTTTAACAAGAAAGAATGTATTGCTTTAAAATATAGTCATTCCAATACGTTTAGATCCTGGCTCTTTTTTTGCAAATCTCTATTTACGTAGACTAGAATAAATATATATATATATATATATATATATATATATATATATATACATATATATATACATATATATATATATATACACAAATGACCTATAAAAATACATATTTATCATGCGTTCAGAAGATTTTTAGACGATATTATATATCTAAATTACAATGACGAATGCTGCATGTTAGAATTTAACTGTTTACACAGAGGAACAAACGCTAGATTTTTGCATATTTATATTAGGAATGGATAATCTCCTGTTTAATAAAATCGCCGCAGAAATTCCTCTCTGGACTATATATCGTTGGTTTGCAGCAACAGATGTCATACAACTTCAGTACAACAAGCCTATCAGCCGCTATCAAATGTATCTTTTGAACATAATTTTAGTCGTTATAAAAAATGTTGCATTCTATCCGACGACGTACCCCATTTTCCTTGCAACATTTTCAGAGGAAAAATTGTAGTAAGTCCTTTATTTGTTTGCCTTACCTCTGCTACTAATTGTCACCGATACTAATTTTACATGCGATGACACCCAGCGTAAATGGATATTAGATACATAGACATAACATGCACTTTCTAATATCCGATTCATATTTAATAAGCTCTCCCTTCCGAAATTATTTCCACTCAGATTCGCTCATCTCTAAAAATTCAATTATTCCAGAATGAATTTATTCTGTTTTTGAAGGACGCTTTCCTAAATTTAGACATGGATTTACAACAGTTCTTCTGCGTGTGTTTGTTTCAGTGTATTTGGTTATACATAATCTCCAATATTTATTATTACCCACTTCCAGTGATAAACACTTAAAATTTTAACTACTTACACTTTTTCTGTAAAATAATACGTTCTAAAATAATAATCGTTTTTTTTTTAAAGAACATTTTTTTTTAAAATCCAAACTCTCCTCGTACTTCTCTTTGCATCTTCTAGTCCAGGTGTCTCAAACATAAACAAAAAAAAAATGCCTTTCATTCGACTTACGAATTCCGCTATATAAACGCAGAAGAACAAACAGATTACGCCCCTTCTTATTAACTATGTTTGAATGCAATACATTCTATCGACAAGTTTGTGCGATAATAAAGGCCTATTCTTGGTATTTTTTTTACATTAATTCCACCTACAAACTTTTCTTTAAAATGATTGCTTGAATATGTTTTGTGCGATGCTGAATAATAATTCTCATTTACCTTTTGCAAACACCAGTCATTTTCAATATACATCCGTGAATTATGAACTCTAATTCACTGATCACAATCATTAACGGCTTTCGAAATAGACACCCAACAACTCCAAATGTTAAGAACAACTTTTGGAATAAACACACACAAATCCGGCATGTTCAGAACGACTTTCGGAATACACCTCAATGGAGGTTAAAAATGTACCTCAAGTTTTACTGTAATATTCTTTGACAGCATTCCCGCTCTCAAAGTGTATTAAACACACAAAGGGGGGTGTCATTCGCAGAAATGTGGAGTTATTTCCACTAGATTGCAGTGGTGGTCGTAGAAAATTAGATTTTTTTATCGCGCTTGTGGACAAAAAACAGAACACTCATGATTGACAGTGCATACATGTGTTATCTCGAAAACTATTTGGTCTGCAAAATTAAATGAGATTTTCTTATTCAGCAGAGTCGATATCCTATAATAGTCGTTATTTTTTTAATGTGGAGGTAAACCGTAATGTAAAATAGTTAATTAAACCACCACCTTTTTAAGGTTTCTCCATTGTTAACATAGGACTCCCCCAATATTATTTAAAAATGAGAGGTTAGCGTCAGTAGTAGAAAAGTTGATTTGCTACCGTTAGGTGGGAGTGTCTTTAACAAAAATATAAATATGTTTATCACGCGAACGGACAAACATTGCGACCAATGAATTAATGATCATAATACGGGCATTTATATCGCGAGAACTACGTGTCATTGCAAAATATAAATGAGTTTTTCATTCAACATAGCTGAATCGTCATTTTTTTTTTCTTAATTCAATTTTCACCCCAAACAAGGCACAGTGCACTTTGAAGCAGGGGGCTACTATTAGGGAATTAATTAGCGGGGTCATTATGAGGGGAGAAGAGTAGAAAGATGTTTGTTAACATTACACTAAAACTTCTGCATATCATTGCAGTTGGGAAAGCAGAATCCCGGAAGGAAGTTCCAAAGACCCGCAGTTCTGGGGAAGAAACTATGGAGTAAAAGGCTTTCTTGCACCTAGGGATCTCTACTGTAAAGGGATGAGACTTAGTAGCTTGTCGGGTTTGTCGGGGGTAGTTACGTCGGGGAGGTACAAGTGTTTGCAGTTCGTCAGAGCATTCACCATTAAAGTATTTGTAGATCAGGCAGAGGGATGCAACATCTCGTCGATGGGACAGAGGTTGAAGCCTAGATGACAGTTCAGGACCTATCAGGTTGGCGACTCTTTTTTGAACCCTGTCCAGGAGCGAGAGACAAGCAGCAGATGCACCAGCCCAGATGTGACAACAGTACTCCATACATGGACGAATGGTTGCCTTATAGAGGTATAGGATACTGGCAGGCGTAAGTAGTTTTCTAGCACGGTAGAGGGAGCCAACCTTCCTAGTATTTATTTAAAAAGAAATATTTTCCAATTTTTACGTCAAATACAGTTTTCTAAATTACTTCTTTTGAAAGGCTTATTTTAAAGCAGTTTTATAGTATTTTCTGATCAAAATATTATGTATATACAAGCATTGCAAACTAAGCATATTAATTATATAGTTAATCTTTTTTGTCTGTCTTTTTTATTATTTTTTCTCGATATATAAAAACTGTGCAACAATAACGCCTGGCCAGGTACGGCTTATTTATTAATAATATGGACGAGTAAATATTCTACTTTACCTTTAAAATGATCCGCATGAGACATAAAAGTGTCACAAAACATATATATATATATATATATATATATTTATATACAGAAAGAGAGATAGAGAGAGTAAGATATTATGTCCGAAATTTATTGAAGCGATCGTGTTACACAAAATATTATAAACAGTATGCCACTTGTATCGAGTTGAGTTATAAAATAATTAGATAATATTGTAAATAACAAAATATTTATGTAGTTTAATAAGGCATTAAAACGGTATCCTGATGCCTTAAATCATATGAATTTACTGCAGTAGACGAATAGATAATACCATGGACAAAATAATCTGTTGTTGTTGTTGTATTTATTTAAACATAAACAACACCAACAGCGAGTGAACCTAGACAAAAAAAAAATGCGTTTTTATTTTTGGTTATTTTTTCTTTCATTCTTAACATTGCGCACTGTCAGTTAGAAATCCGTAGCGTTATTATTTTTATATTTAAATGACAACAACCAAAAGGACTGAAGGTAAAAGAAAATGTTTTTTTTTTTTTTTTTTTTTTTATAATTTCGTCATTCGGTTTTTTACTTTACGGACCGTCCGTCTGAAAGCGCAAGTAAAAATAAATATGACGTAAAACGCCAATCCAATAATATAGTGAACGAGGTAGAAGGCTTGAACAACAAAAGGAACCAGGCAGAACTACAACCATTAAATTTGCCCACACTAATAAATTATTATACACTAATAAATTATTATACACTAATAAATTATTATACACTAATAAATTATTATACACTAATAAATTATTATACACTGAGAATCAATAACTTCGAAAGCTTCTCTTTTTACTTTCTATTAGTAGTCTAATTATTAATTTTTCGTACTTTTATTAATTCCTTCTGATTTACGCATCCTATCTTTCGCCTCCTTCCTACCAGAACTAATACCCGCAAGGAACCACCAGTGTTTGCAATTTTCAGGGGGCGACAAAGTTCATCAGCAAAAACCATAGTTTAAAAAAAAAATAACGTGTGGGGCATCATGCTTCCATCGGTCAATGCCGGTTGACGGGGCATGCTAGTATATAACATCAATAGAATTGAATTAGAAGTAATATACATACACACAAAAACACACATATATATAAATATATATATATATATATATATACATAATGACGTATACATATATACACATAAATATATATATACATATATAAATATACATATGAATACATATATACATGTACATATAGATACATATATACATATACATATACATACATGTATAAATATAAATATATATACATATATATACATATACGTATATATATATACACATATACATACATATATGTATATATATACATATATATATATACACATTTGTGTGTGGTCTATGTATGCGTTGTATGAGTGGTTATGAGTGGTGTCCGTGATATTCCTCGAAGGTACAAATAAATCCACAGAATACATTTGTTTGTTCAGTGTGGTGTTAGTAGTGTCATTGTGTTAATTACTAAATCAGAGCTTTTAAATCTGGTATATATTATTAGTATGAGCTTTTGCTTCTGGGGTGTGGCACTGGTGTATTTAAAATAATTTGTTATTATTTTTCATCTGTATTGTTGTTAGCAAATATTTGGTTTCATAAAGTATGCCAGCTGAAAAAAAAACGGCTCAGTGAATGGAAAATACATTCGGAATATCGGAAAAAGAACACTGCAGTGTTCAAGAAGAGGTGATTCATATATATATATATATATATATATATATATATATATGAAACATATATATATAAACACATATATACATGCACACATATATATACATAAACACATATACATATATTCATAAATATATATATACATATATATACTTTTATAAATATACATATATATACTTATATAAATATACATATAGATACATATATACATATGTATACTTATATAAATAAACATATAGATACATATATAAATATATATAAATGATATATATGTAAATGATAAAAATGTATATATACACATATGTATATATACCCATATATATATACATATGTATATACATATGTATATATACATATATATACATGTATATATATATACATATATACATGTATTTATATATATACACACATATCTATATACACATATGTATATATACACATATATATGCATATATATAAACATATGTATATATACATATATATATATATATATATACACATATGTATATATACACATATATATACATATATATATACATATGTATATACACATATATATACATATGTATATACACATATATATACATATATATATATACACACATATATATACATATATATACACATATGTATATATACATATATATATATACATATGTATATATACACATATATATATATACATATGTATATATACACATATATATATACATATATATACTTATGTATATATACACATATATATACATATATATACATATATATATACATATGTATATATACACATATATATACATATGTATATATACACATACATATACACACATATGTAAACATATATGTATATATACATATATGTATATATACACATATATATATACATATATGATATATATACATATATGATATATACATATATATACACATATGTATATGCACATATATATGCATATATGTGTATATATACACACATATGTATAAATATAAATATATACACATATGTATATATAAATATATACACCTATGTATATATCTAAATATATACACATATATATACATATATATATATAGATATATACACACATATATATATATATACATATATACGCATATATATACATATATGCATATATCTAAACCCACACATTATATATATATATATATATATATATATATATATATATATATATATATATATATATATATATATATACTCCAAAGGGGGGATGCACCTTATAATAGAATACAAATCTATGTATTATCCCTATCTTGTTTGAATAAGTTATTGTTTGATTTAATGTAATAAGAGAAGACGGATGAAAGCATATATTTATTTGATAATTTCTGTTATCTTTGTTGGTTATCTTAGTTCATCTGTGCATATGAGTCTGTTAAATTCATACACATAATTGTATTTTAATAGCAATTATTAAAAGACTAGTTACAATAAACGCACTCTATAAGTCCATACAGATCGTGTGATCGTGTTTGTATGTCCACGTGTTATGTTTTAATAAGCATCTGGGTAGCCTGTGTAACTGATTCATACACCATTTCCACATTCAGGAAGTTATATTGTTATTAGCAGTCGACATTTTTTCACAATGTATTAGTTATCAATACGATTGGAAGATCGCTCTTGTTGTGGCATTGGATTCGCACCGCGGTTTTGTACCATTTTGGGGCATGATTCAGCGCCCCCCCTCACGGGGTTATGATTGATGGGAAAGTCCGCCAGCGCGGAAACGATGTTGCGCGCTTACCTCACGCGGAACCTGTAACGTGAAATAATTCTTTCAGTCGTGATTAATGCTAGCAAGAAATTCTTTGCTCCACAGGTTTTGATCAGTGGTCTGCTTCAATAGAAATATAACGCATCCCATGGAGTCTGACAAGGCGAGGAGAGACAGAATAGCTACAGATAAAAAGTGTATAACCAATGACAGCGCCCATCGTTTCTTTTGTAATTATTATCATTTTGTATGAAAAAAAAATTCTATGAATTTCGATATGTATAATAATAAGTCGCAGGGAAAGCAAACACTTGCACAAAATATCACATTCTACTATGGCGTCTCCTGTTTTAAATACATTTTGTATGATAATAATTCACATGAAGTATATGTATACTACATGTTAAACTTACGACTTAGAATAATTTAAATCTAATATATAATAAAAATCACTATGCCTGTGTGTGTGTCAATCTCCGTTTTTCAAATTTTATCTCCACTTAGACGGGTGATCGTTGGACGACGTGCAATAGCTAAACAGATTGCGTTTTTGGTGCAGAATTTTATTAGAGGTATATAATGGGATAATATAATTGCATAGAGGCCCAAAAAGAGGGTTCAAACTTTTAAGAAATTACACCTTAACAAACATAGGGCCATAGCGTCGTTGTGCGCATGCGTACATCGAGTAAAAGAGAAATCAATTTATGTAGATATTCCACAACGCTTTTAACGCCTTTGCCCCACAGGAGCAATGACTATCGTGGCCGATTACTAGCACACGTATTACGGTTTCGATCTACATAATTGCATTGCTTTTCATTTTTTTTATATTCCGATATTCTATATTTGAAAGGTTATGTAATAAATACACAAGAACGCTTTTATTTAAAAAAAAATACAGAATAATTTTTTTGATTCACATAAGTAAAAGGCATATTCAAAATATACATGATGTATCAGCTTATTTGTTACATTCCAAAATCACAGAAATAAATCAAGTAATTACATTTGTATTGGATTTACTCCTAAACTAAGTTACCGAACATTAAGAATATAAATTAGGTGTATATGGTAATATATTTCTATGTCTTGGATTCACCCCTAAACTAATTGACAGATCATTATGAATTTTAATTATATTTATATGATTATATATTTGTATGTATTGGACCCCCTCCTTAACTAATTTACCGATCATTATGAATTTTAATTATGTGTATATGTTTATATATTTTTTATGTATTGGAATAACCCCTAAACGAATAACGGGCCATTATGAATTTTAAGTATATGTTTATATGGTGCTATGTATTGGAATCATTCATAAACTAATGCACCGATCATTATGAATTTTAATTATGTGCATATGCATATGTATTTGTATGAATTGGATTCGCTCCTAAACTAATTAACCGATCATTATGAATATTACGTGTATATCTTTATATATTTCTATGTATTGTGTTCACTCCTAAACTAATTAACCGATCATTATAAATGATTCCTATATACGTATGTGTGTGTATTGTATTCACTTCTATATTAATTAACTGATCATTACAAATTTAATGTACTATGTTTGTGTGTATATTTGTATAGTCATATTCCAAAAGTCACATGCAATGATCATGCTTTAAGGTATTTAAGTGTATAAGAAATTATATCAAGTTAATAAGGTACTTGTGTAGTATAGTACACATAAAAAACTAAGCAAGTCTTACCTTGGACATACATTAAAGTGTTTAATATCAAAACTCACGTGTAATGTTCGAGTAGTACGACTTACATAATGAGAAATCGGGTGCCATGGAGTCTGACAAGGCGAGGAGAGACAGAATATCTACAGATAAAAATGTATAACCAATGACAGAACCCATCGTTTCTTTTGTAATTATTACAACATAGATAGCAAAACAATTAAATTCTTATACCTAGCGTACAGAAAATATAACACAACAGAAAATTTCATAAATGTAGCGAGTGTTTTTCTTTTTTACATTAGAAAACAAATACTTGTACAGTATTCTAACCGAGAAATAAGGTACTTATACAGTATAGTACCCATATGGAAATCTTACCTGTGGCGTACATAAAAGTAAAACAAACAAAGTTATATAATATATTCGAGTAGTATTACATTTATATAAAAAATAAGGTGCTGATTAATTATAGCATTCTATTATAAAAAGCAAACTCTCACATATGACTTACGGAAAAGTTCGCACAGCATAAAATTATGTAAAGTCATTGAGTAATTCCATCTATATATTATAAATAAGGTACTTGCACACCATCCTAACTAAAAAATAAGATACTTCTGTAGTATAGTACTCATATGGAAAACAAATAAAATCCTACCTGTAGCGTGCATAAAAGTCATTAAAACCGAAAATCACGTTATATATTCGTATAACATGACTTTTAAATGAGAAATAAGGTGCTTCTTCTCTATAGCAATAGATGAAAAAACAAACAAATTCTTACTCTAGACGCACAGTAAATTTAGCACAACAGAAAACTACTTAAATGTATCGAGGTTTTATAGTTTTAAATGAGAAAAATGGTACTTCTACAGTATCGTTCCCAGGAAATAAGGCAGTTATACAGTGAAGTACCCATGTGAAAAACAAAGAAATTCTAATCTGTGACGCACATAAGTTATCAAAAGCGAAACTCATGTAATATGTTCGAGTAGTATAACATTCATATAGAAAATCCGGTGCTGCTCCACTATAGCACTCTGATGTAAAAACAAACACACTCTTGCCTGTGACATACAGAAATTCAGCACAACAGAAACTTCTGGTAATAATTTTAAATATGTTATACATTACGCGACCAAGGTACGGATTTTTTCCACACACGTGCTGTAAATTTCCTGTCCAAAAAAAGGTAGACTTATTCCATACATATGTTTGTAATACCCGTCCTAGGGTAGGTACAATATTATTTTGCTCACGATCGCAAATGATACATAAACATAAAAGACTTACGCTATTCTAAGAATAACATGTAGGTTGAAACTGTTTCTCATTGTCTTATACGGTCCCAAACAACACCATGCGGACTTGCTAGTGGTTTTTATAAAGAATAGATGTAGTTGTAAAATCAATTGTTGTATCCAACATTCGTTGCGGCAATTCTAATATCTATAGCAATAACACTTAAATGTTTTCCCTACTATAATATTTAAAAGTAAAGTAAAATTACGTAAGATATTCATTGAGGTATTTTAATATTTACATGCCTTGATCTCTTGCTCTACGATGCTAAAGTTATCCTCAAAGAGAATTGTTAACGGCATGTATTATTAGTATAAGCATTATATTAAAAGACAAACTAGTGTAATACAATCGTTCCGATTATGTAAGATGTGTTCCTTAAGTCGTATGTAATAGCGACATATTGCGTATTTAAAGAAGAATTAGGGTTCTCAGTTTTATATATTTATGGATCTAGTAAATAAGCATTATAAAAATAGCAGTTGTACCGGAGTGCAAATTGGACGTGTTAGCATAAAAAGAATGAGAAAGTATTATAAAAAAATAAGAACCGATTATTGTTATTAAAATAGGATGGTTTGCAAATAGTATAATAACTTCTTTGCACACACATGCCTGCAGATATATATATATATATATATATATATATATATATATATATATATATATATATATATATATATATGCTCTATCTGCAGGCATGTGTGTGCAGATAAGTTATTATAGTATCTGTAGGTATTTAATTATTATAGTAAAAAAAAAAAATAATTATGACAGCCCCTTTAAGAAATTCGTTTCTAATCGTTGAGCTCTTCCAGTTGAATTAAAGTCGGTCAATTTAGCTCTTATGCATTGATCATCGTATAACGATTAGATCACTCTCTGACGTACGTAAATGAACATTTAAAATTAAAATATTTAAATTCGACGTTATTTCAAGCGGTTAATGGTAGCCGAATGGATTAGGTCTTCGTTAATCGAGCCAGATATGTCTCCTGATGCGGGGTTCGAATCGTTCGACTTGTATTAATCGTGACACCCTGCACTGAAGATTCCCGAAAGGATGAAACACTAGTTTCTGTAGGTATTTAATTATTATAGTAAAAAAATAATTATATATATATATATATATATATATATATACATATGGTTACATTTATATTTATGTCATTATGCGCGCGCACATACATATATATCATTATATATATTTAATAATAAAATATAATTATATATATAATTAAAAGCAAGTGTGGTTATTAATACAGTGTTTCATACATACCCATCTACGTAATGCGTGTGATGTAATGATAGTTTCTATCATGTACATTATTAGACGTGTAACTCAGACATTGTGTAATAATGTTAATGTTTAACTATTTTTCTTGTCCTGGTTCATGTCCGTCGATCCTTGGCGAATATTACCGTTATCATACAAATCTTCTGTATGTTCGAAGAAGGCTTGTTTGATCAAATTGAGCACTAAACTATTTTCAGCATGTTGGACACCGTTAGTATAATTCTGTATCAGATATTTTCATTGCTCTGTCTTTTCTAGCGTCATGTTTCTCTTGCGTTCTTCGTAGTTGTTATGCTGTTTACCCACAGCTTCTGCAACATCATGACTTTCGCGTGAAAAAATTTAAGGCGAACAGAACTTGCGCCGCATTATCGACACATTCCTCTGGAAAAAAAGTGTTTTTTTTTTCGGGCAGTGCAGTAGTCCAAAGAGAAGTATGTCTCTAGTCAAATGAGACCTAATAGTAAAAAATATTATTATTTATTCAGAAGATTATTATTTATTCATTATTTCAGCTGTTTTGTAATCTTTCCATCGGACTATATTCATCCTCACGCTTGACTTATTTTGTAATACATTAAATCTACAGAACTATTTTGAACTGGAGAGTAGTTTCAGTCATTTGAAATATTATGTGCGGTGTGTTTTTATATTAGTTTTTTACATATCCAATATGTTTTCATTTTTTTATTTGGCAATCTTTAACTACAATAAATTGCGGTTTATCCTAATGCTTTTACGAGGAAATTATAGCATTGCAACAAATATGGTTTTCTGATTTTGTTTATTTCCTCGTTTGAGTATAATAATTAGAATAGCAATCTTTGAAACTCCGCGGAATAAGGAATTTGTAAATTGTTTTTTGGAGTATTCAGTCGAACAATAAAATTTGATTGTAATGCTCAATTTACAGTTTTAATTTTCTTTCGCTTATAATAAACTCTACTGTCTATTGCATATTGAACATTTTTAATTCGGTTGGCATTAAATTTTCTATATCTAAATATTGTTCTTTATATTTGTTTGAAGTTTACTATTGCGTATATTCCTTAAACACTACATCCCTTTGTTTATATATATATATATATATATATATATATATATATATATATATATATATATATATATAGTACACGATGTCCTACATAAAAAGTTGATAAGATTACCTATATAATCGGCTTTTCGAGACAAAAAAACGACTGTAGTTCATACACATAGCAATGCAGACTAAGTAGCGGTGACAATATAATAAGAATTTGAAACAACCAAGGGGAACAAAATAAACTTAAACTAATTCTACACAATACACTTATATTTAAAAAAAATGGCCTTGCCATGTTTAGTCCTTATTAATGGGTGTTCTAGTTCGTTTGGTTTTAGTTGAATACACTATTCTGTAGAACATTTAGAGATACATTTTCATGCAGACAAAAGAAAACATAAGAAATAAATATCACAGTAATATTGTATATCTTGTTTATTGGATTAAATATTAGCTATGGGGTTTTACTGTAATTTTAAATTTTGGCTTTTTGAAAATAATATATGATCTGTTTTTCTATTATTAAGGCCTTCGAAAAATATCTGTATTATTTACGTTTTGGTCGCCAAACTATTTGAACATGTTGTTTTATATAACAGTTAAAATCTTGTATTATATATACGACACTGTATTGTTTTTTTTTAATAATTTTATTGACAGTTTCTATACATATCGATGGGAAAAGGGCTGTGTATATCTGTCTTTTCCAAATCTTTTAAAAAACTTAATCATGAGTGCACCGTAATTAAAATATAATCACACTATATTACCTTACTAGTGTGTTTATATAAATTGATTCTTCTTAGATAAGAAACGCTTTTATTGTAATGGATGCACAGCCGGATATATCAATATTTATTGTGGATTTATAGGGGTCGAATATCTGACCAGTAATATATGTGATATTCATATACACCTTCCTTTATTACAGTTTTTCTTAAATAGATATATTTGCCGACGATACTACGGCCCCTACTAGGCATGAGGAATAACAATCCTCAACATTTAAAAAGAAGTCTAAAAAAAACTAGGTAAAGCCCGGGATAGAATAGAGTTTATACCCATGGTAATATGTAATGCCTTCAAAACTGAGTCCCATTCCTTAACAATTACAAGAATTTGTCTAGACCTCTATTCGCAGTCATTAGTATCACTCTACCTAAAAAGCGTTAATTAACAATGCAATAAAGGTCCGTTCTCCGTGCTAATATATTGCTTGCATCTAGGAAGATAATAGGATATCTAACTAGTAAGCATCAACCTGCTTGAAGTATTGTTGTCATATCTACATCCATCGCCAATGTTCAATTCGAAATAAATATACGTGTAATTCTAAATAAATTAAAGATTTTCACCATTGTACACCACCTTCGAACTCGTGTCAATCGTCGCAATACTACATATTTGCAATATTTTCAAATCATTTTAAAGGAATCATAATATTAATAAATGGATATCCTTTACTATTCAAATGCTGTTCTAAATATGTAGCAGTCTATAGATGCTAGAACACTTCTACAAATAGTGCCTTTTTTGATCGCTAGATTTACCAACCCACCAACATTTCTACCTCATTGCTTGTACTAATAGGCAGAAATTTTGTTGAGTAACCAACATCTCACTGAAAAAGTAGCAGCTTATGTCCATACGAAAAAAGACTACCATTAAATGTAAATGCTTCTATGGACTGGCTTCAATTAAGAGGGATATATATGCATATATATATATATATATATATATATTGGTAATCGAAAGGAACGTGCAGAAAGTGTGCAATACTATTGTAGAGCAAACATACATATTTTTATTTCATTATCGTGTTATCTGTTACGTTACACACGTTTCTGTTACCTAATCGTCTTAACGATCCAACAACTTTGTCAGATGTGTTTTTCCAGTCTGACGAAGTTGCTGGACCGCTAGTACGATTCGGCAACGAGAACATTTGTATCTAAACAGATAAAACGGTTATAAAATTATATATGTATATATATATTTTTTAAAACCACATACATATGTTCTCATACATATATTTCCATACACATCTGTGTGTACACACTAACACCCACACCCATACATATATATATATGTGTGTGTGTGTGTATGTGTATTTCCTGACTCAACATATATGTATTGAAGTTTCTCCATAGTTTAACGTTTGTAATAAAGTTATTTGGTATCCCTTACTACGAGGCTTACAAGCAGTTATTGTTCGTCATATACATAAACATATAAACGATATAAGGCAATCAAAACAACATAATTTTAATCAAAATTCTTCAAAGCACATTAAGATGTTTTAAGTTGACTGTGCATTACCATTATTTCTGGCAGAAAGATTTAGCGACAATGTTGCCTATTTGACATTTGCAGACATCTTAATATTCAACGACATCTAATAGTGTAAGATATAAAGGACGTTGAGAAAAAGATAAAGAGAATGCTGGTTGGAATAATTGTCTAAAAAGACATTAAAACTTTAATTGGAAAAAAGTAGAAATAAATAATAATAGAAGTAGCATTGTTTGTTGACAGGGAGAAACTCACACACGCACATATATGCATAATTAATATAAATTATAACTAGCTTATATGCATAAATACGATACCTCATATACACTTGGCAATATCACACCCCCCAATAAAAACAATAAAACTAACCGTCTACTTCAATAGTATCGACTAGTTTCTTTTATCTCTTGTCAAATACTATCTTTATTGTGTATTTTATATCTTATAATATGTTTTGTCATAATTAACGTTTTGTACGAATCATGTAAGATACCAAAATATATTTCATTCAAATTGCAAATCAATTTTATTAAATTCTATTTAGATTATTAATTTCACTGCATATAGACACATCTAAGTAAAGGTTTTTTAATAGTTACATTGAAATCATATATATATATATATATATATATATATATATATATATATATATATATGCATACACACACTTGCGACACACACAACGCCAAATCAAACAAACACTCCACTACACTCAACATCGAGTACACTCAACATCATCATATACCCAACTCTGAGTATTGGAAATTCCCATATGCAAAAAAATAATTAAAAATAAAATACCTTACTAAGGGTAAGAGTAATGAGTAGACGTTGGATAAAATGATGGTTACGAACTTGTCAGGATTCGAACCTGGATTACTATGACGCATTATCAATTGCCTAATAAGTACGTTCCGTATGCCAAAAGATATTACAGCAACTGTATACAGACAGTGATACATTCCGTTGACATGGGTAGGTTATTTTTCAACAAAACAGAAGGGCCCAAAACCCATTATTTCTGGCATTTTGTGTGACTCAGCCTTGTTCGTTACGAAGCATAGTAGATGAGGAAAATCTAGGGGAAAACTACATTTTTATATTCGGTGCCTCCGTTCGAATGTTTTATTGGTATATATATACAGGCACACATAAATAAATAAAATTTAGAATTTCATTAATAGTATAGATAATATAGTGTTACGAATGAACAGTTATAAAACTCTCAGTCGAGTGTGTGTATATATAGCGTAATAGATACACCTCAATAGAATTTAATAAAATTAATTTGCAATTAAAGGAACAACTATTTTGTGATCTTACATGATTCGTACGAAATGTGAATTACTACTCACTTTACATTTGCCAGTTTTGATTGTGAGTATCTAATGAAACCCGGTACATTGATTTGCATTTATCGTAAGAATAATTTAATTCAGATAATAAGGAAGTGTGCGCACTGATATCTATGATGTTCATTTAAATGTATATGTGTCTGTCTATCTATATATATATATATATTTATATATATATAACTATTATATCTATTTTACATACATATAACACACACAAATGTATGATATGTATTAGAGATGTTTTTAATATTCATGATATTCGTAAGCATTGCAATAGTTGGTTTTTTTTTTCAGGAATCTTTAAATACGTTTTATATAAATACCACAAGGGAAAACATTAACAAATTAATTGAAAAGAAAATACTATATTACTAAATTATTTTCTCACCACTAATAATACATTTTTAAAGTTAAATGCTATTCGCATAGATAATTAAGTATATCATTTTAACATAATATATATATATATATATATATTGTTTACTTTCGTTAGTAAAGACTTTGGGGGGGGGGGTTATAATATTTTGTTCCAATGGTTGCCATATTAAATGCTGCAATTCTCCTGACGTCTCGTCAAATTGATAGAATAATTATTAATATGTCTCAGATGTAGTATAAAATTTTTACAGAACCCCCAGAGAATAAATTGAAAATAATAAAAATATAAAGACAAAATTCTATATAAATGTGCTTTGTAAACATTATTGAAATAAATGAATTTTAAGAGATATTGGCTTGATGCGTTTCAATTGGGATTGTCATATTTGCACACGTCCACATTTAATCTTCGTGCTTCCGCGAAGATGATAGATGCGCCTTGCGTTAAAACAGATTGCATTTGACCAAGCCCTTCACAAAGGCATACAATAGCAGCCATATGTCCGTGATATTGGCGAGTTGCATGATTAATGGACCGAGTTGACATCGTATTATTATCCGGAACAAACATACCGGCGAAAAGCAGAAAATGAGTTCATACCTTATTGCAAGAGTCTCATTTATTTTTTTTTTTTACTGAAAATAAAGAAGAGAAACGTAGGATTCATGAAAAATCATAAGAATCAAGTGTTGTAACAACTGTCCTATTGGCTACTAAGATGTTACTTTGATAAAAAAAAAATTCTGCAAGCGAGTGAAAAATGATTGAGGATGATGCAGGAACATTTACGCATTAATTATATATATAGTTTTTTCTTTATTTTTCATTTGAAGTGATTATTAAATGATTCTTTTTTTTTTTCCATTTTTATTGCACATTTTCAGTGCGTTTTTTTCTCGATATATACAGAGGGAAACTCCATATTTTTTTAAATAAAAATAATTAATTCGTAATAAACAAAATTCGTTGGTTTTACATCTCAGCCGTATAAGATAGCAACAAAAATATAAGATACAGAACAAAATATGTTGACGTAAATTAAACAAAAATGTGTGTGCGTGTTCGTGACTTGGGTGTATTAGCTTGTATCAATACCGTAAAGAAAAACTTATGAAACATATATATCTATCTATCTCTCTCTCTCTCATATATATATATATATATATATATATATATATATATATATATATATATATAAACCCAAGAAGATATAGCATTTCTATCATTGAGAAACATATAAGATATTGAAGCAAATGTTTCACCATTGACGTTCTATAGCAAAACCCTCTAATGATTAACTTCTTTATTAGCTGTCATGCATGCTACAGGTTTATCCGACATAACTTAAGATTAAATGGACATCATTTTATAGATGTTAGAACTAATTGTAAAAAGGTATTGCGACGCTTAAGAGAAACTATACCGACGACACCAAAAAGACAACTTAACACAGAAATTAGGAACTCATGATTTCTGGAAAATCAACAAAAGTGTAGCAAATAATGTGTCAGGAACAATTCCGCCACTATAATTAGGTTGTTTGCACGGGAAACATAATTAGGTTGTTTGCACGGGAACCGATAAAGCTTATATTTCTGACCTGGAATCTCAACTTTAGACTCATCACACATCTTTCTTAATTTCCTTATCACATTTTGCGGACAGAAACCAAACCAGTTGATCTAAAGATCACCTCTTCTGAAGTACATGATATCATAAAAAGCTAAACACCTCAAATGCGTGTAGACTTTATCTCATCCCGGCTGTACTATTATAAAATGTTCTGCTTGAGTTTGCTACAGTTTTCCAAACTCTTTCACGCATGCCTTAACGAATCATTCTCTTCATGACTGCTGAGTAAATACTTCTGTGGTACCAGTTTACAAGAATTCTGGGGAAGGAAACTGACCCTTTATATTATCGGCCATTTAGCCTCCCCTTTATTTGCGCCAGAATATTTTAGTCTATAATAAACCAAGACAGACCAAACGACATTACAGTTGCTAAACGTCTGTCCGACAATTAATATGGTTTATACTAGCGCGTCTATTGCAGATATTCTAACTATAATATCTGAACGTATATACGCTGCAGTGGATAAGGTAAAGGGAGTCAAGTACACTAGTCCTTGATGTATCTTAGTCTATTGATAAGGTATGAAGCGATTGTTTCTCATGAGAATCAGACACTAATATATTACTGGACAAACAATTTACAAAATTCAATCCTTCTAAACACGAGAAGAATCCAGATTTTCATTGAAAGTCGCACGAATAAAAATTGTTATATAAATGCGGGTGTACCTAGACCAAATATTCATCTTGATACTCATAAATGATACCCCTGATAAAGTAGTTTCCGAGATAGGTTTATTTACAAAGGACGCAACACTAATAAAAGCCACAAGAGGAAAACGAATGACCACAGATCATAGGCAATGGCGGAAATCTCAGATGGAGGGAGTCCAGTCTGTAGTGGAATGGGGGCAAAAATAGAGGGGCACGTTTAATCCTGCCAGGACAAATCGTGTGTCTTTTAGGTACTTTCTCAAGCATAAATACCCATCGCTAAATATCCTCGGCTTACGGTTTTCAGGGAACATCCCATGCTTCGAAAGCATTGCCAGGGCTGCTGGGAAGAAGGTGGGATATCTCTACCAGTCAAGAATATTACTTACGTCTTAAAGTATAATGCAGTATGGAGTACTGTTGTAACATTTGGGCCGAGGAATTTACTACTAGTCTCCACATGCTGGATAGGATTTACGTATTCTAAGCCTAATAGGTCCTAAAGTATCAGCTTAGAGGCAACGTCTGATCCATCGACAAAATTTTGCATATGTCTGCTTTTTTTACAAGTATTTTAATGGTGGATGTTCCGACAAACTAAAATTCCTTATACACCTCGACGTATATACACATTATATACCCGAAGATTAGCCAAATGTCAACCTTACACAGTAGATATCTCTAGATGTAAAAAAGCGGTCTACACTTTTAGTTGTTTTTGTTTCACGAACTGATCGAGTGTGGGATCCCCTTTCCGCGTTATTGCTTGCACAACTTATCTGACATAGAAAGTTCATGTGTAATGTGAACAGTCATCTTGCTGCTCAACGCTCTACATGGTCTCCCTGCAAGTAAGGCCTCTGAAAAAAGCCCCCTGCATCAAAGTGAGATCGTGTCCTGTTTGAGGTGAAAATGCAATATAAAATATGTTTATTTAATAGTATTCTAATTATATAATTTATAAGAGCATACCTTAATTAACGCTGGACTAAGAATGATAAAGAAAAAAACATCAGTTGAATCTTTCAAATTTGCATATATATATATATATATATATATATATATATAACTACTTCATTTACTCACATAAAATTATTATACGAAAGTATAGATTTATGCGTAAACTTTAAGTATTTACTTCAAGATTGCTCGATGCGAAGTGTAGCTTAATCGCCATATATATTTTATAAATTACTATATATATATATACATATATATACGCATATATATACATATATACACATATACATACACACATATGCATATATATACACATACACACATACACATTTGGCGGCACTGTGTAATGGGTGTATATATATATATATATATATATATATATATATATATATATAGAGAGAGAGAGAGAGAGAGAGAGAGAGAGAGAGAGAGAGATACACACACTGCTGATCAAAAATGTAAGCCCACTTAAAAATCTTTACAAAGAAACATTTTTGAAGGGTAGATTTTCAACTCTTCCGATTTAAAATTGCTAACCCTACAATCAAAACGGTTATGAAAACGGCAGGGCACATTCCAAAAATGTTATTAAAAGTTTGCATTTTTAATTAAATTTGCCTTTTTACACGTGATGAGAGAAGGATACCTTTTGTGTTATGGATGGTTGTTTCAACAGGGTAATGCTGCAATTCACATTGCTTGACAGAATTTGAGCTTTCTTCAAGAAAAAGAAGTCCATCCTGCATGCTCACCGGATTGGAACCCAATTTAAATTGTTTGGGGATGGATAACAAGAGACGTTTATCGAAATGGCAAACAATGGAGGAGTTTTATTTTTTAATGGTTGCATACACTTTTCACACACTTTTTTTTACAATTTAACAGAAGTTTTGTCTCTGGTCTTATAATTTTTACCATGTGTAAAAAGCACTAACGAAGAACAATGTAAATTTTAGACATTTTTAAATGTTTTATTTTTTATTCCCGTATCTTTCTGTTAAGGTAGATTATATATATTTACAGAAATAGTCGCTATTTTGGGATGAAAGCAGACGGCAAAAAAAAAAACGGCCGAGTAGCTGAAACAATAATGTAACTTAATAGATAGGTACGGTAATAAAAAATAAAACGCATATTTGCTCTATAACAGTATTGAGCACTTTCTTCAGGTTTTATTAATTACCATTTCCACATTATATATATATATATATATATATATATATATATATATATAGTAAGTTATAATATATATATATATATATATATATATATATATATAGCGCTTAAGTTTTATTTTATAACTTACTAACCAGCTCTACCTACGTATTGAACACTTTTGAAGTAAATATTTCAAGTTTAAGCATAAATTTATACTTTCGTATATTAATTTTATGTAAGTAAATTAAGTAGTTACACACACACACACACACACACACACACACACATATATATATATATATATATATATATATATTCATCAGTGCATACAACCTGTGTAAGCCTGTGTTCTGCCAATAAAGTTACATTGTAAAACATAAAACATTTATATGTAAATTACTATATACATACTGATGTATCAGCCTGTGCGTGATAAAATACATGAAGATAATGATTTCATATGTAGACTTTCTACATCGTCCCAGCACTAAAAGTGATGATATCAAAGTGAATTGATTATGTAAATGTAATTTATTGCAATCTTACCTTCTTTGCCAGAATTGTTTATTGTTTTTTTTTAAAATAAACACACAAAAAACACATCTCTTGTTTGCATAATAATTTTCTTTTCTGGAAAGCATGTCTATTTAATGCCCGGATGTTTTCACAGGAATCGTGTGAAACAGAATCGGAAATGAACTCTTCAACATGAAAAAAGAATTTCGGGAGGAAACAGGAAATGTCATTTCCAGCGATTTCCATTAAATACGCTAAAAAAAGATAAACTGAAAACAGAATAGAATAATAAAATGAAGAAAAACATAGTGAAAAGTAAAAAGAAAAAACAAGTGAAAAAAAAAGCGTGTTTAACTTTAATGTAAAAATAAAATACACACGATGCATTTTCTTTTTACATTTCTTTTTATTAAAGCGACATTCGTGTGTATTTTAACAGGTTGTTTTTTATCTAATTATATTCTGCTTAGCGGATGTAGTTTCATTTCGTGTTTTTAAAAATCGGAAATTCAGTGCTTTTTAAAATACCCATTCGTGTCTGTCTTCGTTTTAAGTCCCCTTGTTACTTTAAGGCGCCTGTTAATAGATCGTTACCTTTGTTCTATTTCGTCTCTGCATTGCAATTACAAAATACATTGGTCGGCTTGTGTTTTATAGGGTTGGCTTATGAA
>NC_136492.1:130559518-130564518 GCF_053919585.1 Euprymna scolopes
TATATATACATATATATTTATATCTATGTATTTATATACATATATATATATATATATTTTATTTATATACATATATATATATATTTATATTTATACCTATATATTTATATTTATATATATGTATATATTTACATGTGTATATATATAATTTTTATTGTTATTTTATTATTATTATTATTATTATGATGTTTACTCCAGTAATTTTTCTTCATGAGAAAAAATAAACGTATTATTATATCAGCAAACACACCTTACGTCTTTAATAGTTAAACATCAGCTGTTGTGTTTCTTACCTTAAACTTTGAAATGGAATATTCTTCTTCGATCGATATTTTGATGTGCTTTAATCCGTTGTGTAAATCCCTCACGTCAATATTTATAAAATAATATTCCTTTCAAAATGCACACATCGAATGGACGAAACTAATTATTTTTTTGTGTTCATATGTTCTTGATTTTTGTTTAGATTTTTTCTAAATCCATGTCAAATTTTGTTCGACCATACAAAACAGTTTTTGCGGATTTGAACCAAAGACTAACCGGGTTTCTTCATCTCTATCACGGGTTTTTTTTTCTAACAATGAACATGGCTTCAGCTTTTTTTTTTCATGACTATGTTTTCCGTAATGTAATTTTGTTCGATTGTATATTTGCTTTTAGGGCGAGGTTTTTGCATTTTGATTTCTACATGTTTGTAATTTTTATGTTCAAATTAAAAAAAAAACGTCGTTGTTCACAGTTTCTGATTATAATGCGTTTATTTTTTTCAGTTTGTTTTGTTTCCTTGAGGCTAAACGGGAAACTCGTTTTAAAACATTTATATCTCGCTCCTCTGCGGTTTATCTGATTGTTTTAGAGCCAAATAAAACGAAAGTTACCGAAATATACAATAAGCATATTTTCTTACGACATATTCAAGCAACGTGTAGAGGGTTGAAGGTCTTACATAACCAAGAATATTCCTTTTATAAGTTTCATCTTTGCTGACTAAAATATGTGAACATATATAAGGAAAAACTGGATAATATGAGGTGCAGCATTTCTATAGCGATAGATTAAAGATAGAAGGGACACATCTATGTTTAATTTATTTTAAAATTTATACATAAATGCCAATTATAGGTTTCTGTTTGTAGAGAGAGGGAAAATGTCATTGGGCGGGGTAGATGACGAAGATGATATTTTTAGATATTAAGACTTGACTGAGTTGGGAAAGGGGTGGTGGTTACTGGTTAATTTTAATTTAAGCGTGAAGTGTAAATAATAATACGGGATGCGTAAATGTTGACTGTTTTTTGGAGGAAATTTGATTAGTGATGCTGAGTACATAAAGTCGAAATATAATGATGTGGTGTAACACCATGAGTATGCAGAAACTCCTTGCTTGATATGTTCAATAACACTATGGTAAGGTGTGTTCAAGAGAGATTTGAGAGTGCACTGGCGATATTTCTATACTGTTGTAAAAATAAATGTAGTGATGGAGAGACTGAATGAAACAAGACGGTCCAATTGTAATGGATACTAGGTATCGCATGAGAGATATGTCAATCAGCCGTTTATAATATTATAGAGCATTGTAATCAGGTAGTAATATATGATTATGTGAGAGGATGTATTTAAGGAATTTTAGATATTAGTCCTCGTTTGGGTGGGTGTTTATCGGACGAGATTACGGAGCTTCCGTACTTAGCCAACCTTTTGTGACTACAACTGAATCTTATCTCTGAGTTCTAATCTACAATACTATACCGGTGCTGTTATAATCACTGTGGTCTGTTTGTTGCAAAAGCAGCAGTATTATTAACATTGGATGTACGATTAATACTTAAGTAATATTTTCTATATTAAGGAAAGGTCTATGATATTTTCGTTTAAGTTACTAACTAAGTTTTAAAAGGAAATTTTAGTCTTTAGTGTCTCACTGGATAACGATTGGAGTTTGTTAGATAATTTATTATTATTATTATTATTTCTTCTATTATTATTATTTCTATTATTTCTATTATTATTATTATTTCTATTATTATTATTATTTCTATTATTATTATTATTTCTATTATTATTATTATTATTATTATTATTATTATTAACAACAACAGTTGTGGGTGCGGTGATTGCAGCATTGTTAAACGTAATATAACTCATAAATATCTATATATTGTATTTTGATATATAAATATATATATATATATATATATATATATATATATATATATATATTTGTATTCCTTAATAAGACTTGAGGTTATTAAATAATTTTATTTTTATGTATATTTTTTGTTTTTATATTGTTATTTTTTTAATTTAATTTATATTTTAATTTAAAATACATTTAAATTACTTTGCTGTTGTATTTTTATTTCTTACCTTTAAGAGTCATATCATTATTTATATCTTGTTATGAGTTCGTGTAAACAGAACCTTCACATTTTCTGTGAGTTTTTTTCAAAAAAATTCCCTGCTTAATATATATGTACACTCGCGAGTGCGCGCACATTCTCTCTCTCTCTCTTTCTCTCTCTCTCTCTCTCTCTCTCTCTCTCTCTCTCGTACATACAAACACAAGCCGTACAGATCCCATCACTCCATCTCCCTATTTCTTCTGTCAAACGCTGTTTTTCTGTTTGATTAGTTCTCGTTGTTTCGCCGTTTCTGCGTCGTGATGAATTTGCGTTGATTTCATTCTGATTTTCCTGGATGATTAAACACAATGAAACCACTGGTATGCATGTGAAACATATATAAGAACACTGGAATCGTCTGTTTTAAATCAAAATCCCACAAAATGTACACACATTCGTGTAAATTTCTGGGGCCATTTAAACCCATGCACAATTTGCATTGCACATATGCGCATCTTATTTGCAGGTTCGTTATGAATTCATCATCTTGAACACCTGGTTTGAATGTTGCCTGGTCAAGTAAATCATTATTATTCACATCCTAATATTATATTATTTATTCTCATGTAACATTATGGGAATGAACATTTCATTTGAATATTCAAATAAAAAACAAGGCCTTACTCAACTATTGAATGTATTTGTTTTAGTATTATTTTACTTTAATCTCCTATTTCCTTAATCCGCAATTCAACGTCATGCGTTATCTTGTCACTGTCAAGTCAATTAAAGTGATACAGAAAATATGCTCCAATCCTCATTTTCGTATTCTTCAAGTTAATAATAATAGTATGAAAAAAATATTAGTAGTAGTAGTAGTAGTAGTAGTAGTAGTAGTAGAAGAACTTTTACGGCATGATACCTGTAAAGTTAATGGAGTTAAGCAAGGCTGACCCTGGTCACTTGCAGATTAGTGAACAATTTAGTAATTCAAGCGCTGTGTATAGAAGGATATGGAACATCTCTGCAAGATTTGCAAAAACTTCAGATCTTCATCTCCAGTAACGGGGGTATACATGCAGCTTCCTACTTTTAATATAGCCGGTTTTACCCACACAGGTTTACTACGGTTTCCCTTTCGTATTCAAATTATTTCACACAGAAATATGTTAATTCATATGACCAGATTTACACGTTTTCGAACAAACTATATTTTTATTGAACATTCTTAAGTAGCTCTTTTAATTATAAATTCATTTTTAAATAGCATATATATATATATATATATATATATATATATTGGTGTGTGTGTGTGTGTGTTTGTGTGTGTTGGTTTTAAAATATAGTTATCCCCTATAACGTGTTCAGTCGTCTACGACTAATAAGACTTGTTTAATCTAGCGATATTAGAAATCGGGGCCCCATCTTAATGAGCCTTAACCTCGTCCACGTCGCATATGTATATATGTATAGATACATGTGTATATATATATGTGTATATATGTATATATAAGAATATATATATACGTATATATATGCATGTATACGTATATATATATGTATGTATACGTATATATATATGTATGTATACGTATACATATGTATGTATACGTATATATATATGTATGTATACGTATACATATGTATGTATACGTATATATATATATACTTATATATACATATATATGTATATATATATATGTATATATATACATGTATATATATACATATATGTATACATAAATTGAATAAAATCACAACCTACATGAATAGAAATTCACTTATTTTGGCGTTAAGCTCTTACAGCTGTTTCGTGAAAGGATGGATAATTACCTCTCGTCCATAGAACTGTAAATCGTCCATCCAGTCACTCCTCAGAGACGCTTACAACTATTAACAACTAGTTTTTTCAATCCGTTGAGAACACGTTTATTTTTGCCCTCCATATCAAATGGAGCTTGTATTTATACATAGTTTTTTAGTTTCGTACAACCCTTACAGTCAAGAACATCTTCCTATGACTTTGTTTTTAGCCTATTTTGAGGACACTATTTTAAATGAGTCTCGCTTTTTAAGGATATTCTTATTTAATTTTAGCTTTTATTTAGATTTCCCGGGTTCGAGGAACGAATGAGAAAACGATCAAACCCTGAATTCAGGATCTAGGATAGAATATGTACAATTAAACATGGATTTGGGATTTTAAAAAATGGGGGATTATGAGAAAGTAAGTAAAACAATAAAAACTTCATTATTTACGTCTAGGTAAAACTTGATAATATTTACATGTAAAAAATAAATTGTGATAAATTATTAAATTGGAGAAGTATGAAGCTAACGATTATAATAATGAGTTAAGGAACTGTCAAAAACAACATAGATTTGCGGTATAAAAAAAACGGAAGATTATATTAAACTTTGTAAAACAATACAAACTTTTTTTTTACGTCTAAAAAAACCCCTTTAGATGTAAATCACTTCTAAAAACATTGTGACGAAAGAAGGATTTAAAAATTATATAAGCTCAAGGTTCACTAGGAATTTAAAATGCTACATTAAACCAAGTTAGGTGTTTCTGTATATTCTATCTTGTGTTATAATTATTCATTTATTGTGGGTATTCCTCTGTATCTATAATAATTATAATTATTTTTA
>NC_136492.1:130569518-130629518 GCF_053919585.1 Euprymna scolopes
AGGAATATTATGTTCTCAACGTATTTATTAACTAAGTGTTTGAGAAATAGGGAACTTAAGTATCTCATATGGACTTCAAGTGTTAGCCCCAGGTTGTGGGGCCCTTGACCTTGATTTCTGAGAACTTCGACAGAATTAAAATAAAACACAAGATTTTTTTTTTTTTTTTAAATTCAATTTTCACCCCAAACAAGGCACAGTGCCACTTTGAAGCAGGGGGCTACTAAATATATATATATATATATATATATATATATATATATATATATATATATATATATATATCTTTAATAGATTCATTCGAAAGACAATAATTTCATAGAATAAAACTTTCGAAAGACAATAATTTCATAGAATAAATTGAACCTCTTGTAATATATAAGATATTATTTCGATGTTTTTACAGATACATGCATTTTATTTTGAATCTCATTTTTGTTTTCTTGCTTCCTACAGGTATGCGGCCAAATACAAGGGAATATTATCGCGGACAAAAGCTGGCACTCTGGTTAGAACTTTTGCCCAAAATTCATAAACCGGACAATTGTAGTCCTGAGCATCACAAATTAGACAATTCAAATAATATGAGTACATTCGATGAGCCGGATCGTTTGGTGCAGTACTCAGAGGTTTTCCCATCACCCCCGCCTATGCCACCAATCTCTCCACCTCCCAAACCTCAATCACCAGTCACCCCGAACAACGAGGATTCCCACAGCCCGTCACAGTCCACATACAGTTACTCATCAGATTATACGTTCGACAACACGCCAGTGCATCGATCGACTGATTTCCCACCGAACGACCGTCGGTCAACGGCAAGTACGAACTCTCAGAAAGAAGTTGCATCGTTAGGCAGGGGAGGAACAGACAGCGTGGTGCCGCTCAGCATCACTATCGCCGTCGGTTGCTCACTGCTCTTCTTAAACATTCTCATCTTCGCTGGAGTATACTACCAGCGGGAACGAATCAAGAAGTCGAGGCGAGAGAAGGATGAAATGGAAGAGATGAAACACTCTCGCAAGATGGAAAAGGAGTCGAACAAAATGAGCAGTATGTCCGGGGGCGGAAGCATTGGCGGTGGCATAAGCGGGGCGAGTATAGGAGGTCCTGAGACTGTTAGCTTAATGTCGACACCACCGACCCAGTCATCACCCACCAGAGGAGGTCAGCATAACAATCCTTTACTCAACTCCAGCAAACAGAACCAGGGCAAAATACCCTCTTCGCAGGCGTATTCGTATAGCGCTTTGCCAACCACGTCTTCGTCGCCTTTACATAGGTCATCCAACTCTCCGACGGACCATCCTGTGAAAGCTAATTCCCCATCCAGAAAGGTTATCACGAATGCGATCAAGAATAAAGACCCAATGGAAATGTCGAAAAAATCACATCGATCATCAGGAATAGAACAAGCCAACAATGCCATCACCATCGTTTGAGATGTCACGACATTTTTCCGAAAAAAAATCCTGTTGGGCAAATACCAATATCATTATTATTAATAAAGAAAAATACATGGTCATGATATTCTTTTCTAAAAAAAAAAAACAAAAACAAAAAAGAACGGAAAATGCAATGCAAAAAAAAACATTTTATGAATGAATTTATCATTTTACTGAACATGGTTAAACACTAAACCATTGCAGAACCTCGTTGGTACACACCTCATTTAAGTCATACTACAAGCCCCAATTAAACAACATTGGCATCTGATATAAAAAGGGTTATTTGAGGTAGTGCATTTCTGTTACTCTGCTAACAACAATCAACATTCAATTCATAAAATAAACTAAAAATATAAGTGGAAGAAAAACAAGTGTGAGAAGATAAAGAAATGATGTACAGATTTGCGAATCGAAAAGAGTATATAATATATATATATATATATATATATATATATATATATATATATATATATATATATATATATATATATATATATATATATTGGAATGTTTTTCTACGGAGAAAAGCACTGATAATGGGGAAAAGCATGGAGGATTCTATTAATGCCTTAAAATGAAATCGTGTGCAAAGCGTGGTCTAGTAGAGCCAGTTAGGCGTATATTTCCCTGTGAAGATACCTGTTGACTTCCCTAATTTCTACACAGTACAACGGATTCAAAACGGAATTTTGAGAACTGGAGTTGGTAAAAGACAACAATAGCACTATTGTTAAATAAACAGCGTTTTAATTTTTTTTTCATTAACAAAAACACATAAAAACTAACAGAAGAACATTGCATAAATACCTTCGTTTCGTAATCAATATTCCTACAATTATACAAAGTTTTTACTAAAAGTATACATTTTGATTCGTTTAATTGAACTCAATTGATAGCACAATTACAATGTGTATAATGCGCAAACAATATAAAAAACATGTGATAATAACATTATATAGTTTATAACAAATACAAATTTTATAAATTACAATGATACATAAATATTTACTAATCTAAAACTGTAAATATAAATAAAAATAATAAAAATAAAAGCATTATTTATTACGTCTAATATATAACGAGAAGTTCTATAGTACATTTCTTATAGGTAATATAGCGTTATATTTATATATTGTAAATTGAAATTAGGCACGCAATATTTTACGAGATGTTGATAATTTTCCAGTGTTCTATCCCTTACTAATCTAAATATTTTATTTGCTTTGAAAAGAATTGGTTTGGTTAACTAAAGGAAACCCTTTATTTTTATTTAAATCGCAGCACCTTCTCCTAAAGCGAAGTTCATCCTAAGGATATTACGTTCTAACAGACGTAATAAATACTAACATTTAGAAATGTTTAAGACATGAAATGATATACATGTATATATATATATATATTTATATATATATATAATTAGATATCATATATAGCCTAAATATATATATATATATCTTCATATATATATATATATATATATATATATATATATATATATATAGAAACACACTCACACACACATTATATATATATATATATATATATATATATATATATATATATAAAATATAATATAATATAATATACACCATTGCTTCTTCCTAATGCTTATATGGCATGTTGAACTATTACTCCGAATGGGAATCATTTCCAGCCATACATGGGTTTTCTGCTAATTTTGTAATTAAAAAAAAAGAAAAATATATAAAAAATAACAGTGAGATAACTTTTAAATTATTTGTTGTGTGTTGATTTTGTTTTTTAAGACGTGTTAAAAAAATAATAAAAATGTTATTTCCTCACCCCGATTCATCGACGATTCTTGATTTGAAAAAAAAATGCATAAAAACTGATTTTTAAACGAATTGTAAAAAAATAAAAAAAACTAATTTTTTCAGAAAAAAAAATTGAGTATTAAGTAAAAATACATTGAACCACAGAAATTATTTTGATTTTGTTTTACAAAATAAAAATTTAAGGAAGACATTTCAATGCACCTAAAAACAAGGAAGATGTGTTTTATCCAAAAAATATTTTAAAAAAAAACAAAAAAAAGCAAATGCCTTTAAGGCAGCTGGGGAACTTCGTCGTAAAGACTTCGTACTGATATTTATTGGTTTGTTTGTCGTAGAAAATATTATTTTTCTATGTAAGGCTGTAACATGTGATTATTGAAGGGAACTGACGAAAAGAGCAAAATATTGAGAGGCCGTTGCGAGAAATGAAAAATACTACCGTGTATATAGTACATAGAAAATTTTCCATGATATGTTTAACATAAATAATTGGAAAATTGGCCATGGGAATTAACACAAAAGAAAATAGAAGATTCATATTTGCTAATATATATATATATATATATATATATATATATATATATATATATATATATATATATATACCGAATGATAAAAAATATATTTCAATGCCAACGACAATTACACTGACGAAGCGGTACCATCGTTTTGAACATGTTTATCTTTCATGTGAATCTTAAAAAATAATCATATGTATTATACACGTAAGTATATACAGAGGACTACAACTGTAAATCAGTGGTTATATCTTGTGTTCAATAAGTTGATTTTAAACTAGCATTAAAGAGACAAGTGTACCGATAATATCAAAAAGAAGACCACCAATTTCGACCGTTTTATATAGAAATAAAAATCTGTTTATGAGACACTGTTGCACAGCTTAAAGAAACACATTCGAACATGGACATGTTAACAGAAAGTTCAATAAAGAGTTTTTCTCGGTCAGAATTCACCATCATCAGCCACACCACCACCAACGACAGACTGAATATGACAAAACGTCTCCATTGATTTTGTAAATGAATTTACAGTTTTTGTATTTCTTTTCGATTGGTACTATGAAATGTTTCCAGGGAAGGCATACTGCACGGGCATTGAAAACCCAAGTTATCCAACTGCGTCATGAAAATAAGAACTCATTTTGTTATTGCTAAATTAACTTGTTATCCTGTAAATTATATATAGGCGGAAGTATATACATATCTAAACAAGAAACAACAATTCATTTTGTAGGTGAGAGGATTATTTAGGTGAAACGTATGATCAGAACGCATATAATTATTACTAATATATTGTTATTATCATTAATCACCAGGTTTTAAATTATCATAGATATTCGTTTCAATAATAAACCATATTTGTCCAAAAATTAAACAATAATTTCGTATAATTTCTTCTTTAAACATATATAGGTAAAGTACTTAAAGCAAAAGACATATTACAATACTATTATTTTAAATTCAATTAATCACTGGGTTTTTTAATTAATCCGAGCTACTATTTTTCTGATGAATTTTCGAAGGGAATGACATTAATGAGGAAGTTTTTTTTTTTTCCGGCGACACTAAACTTGGTGATATTTACCATTATTTCGTACATTTCAGCGAAATGTGTTATTAAATATTATTTTTGCCATTAATACGATTATTTATGTAGTATGATTGAAAATTATTACTCGGTAATTTTTAATAGACATCAGAGTATATAATAATAAAAGTATATAAAAATGGAGTCTGAAGTAATGTGATTATGTTACAAAATATATCCTGTTCATTTACTGTTATTATCGCTTCAAATGAAATTTGCTAGGAAAGTATCATTCTCAAAACTAAAGCATATTGGTTCAAAAAAACATCGAATTTACAACTGCTAATACGTTGCCATGTTATTGCGAAACACAAAATGAAACCGAAGTATATATAAACACATGCGCATGATTATTCACACACACATATATATATATATATATATATATATATATATATATTATAAACATGCTTCTTGATATATATATATATGTATGTATATATATATATATATATATATATATATATATATATATATATACATACATGTCACTAAGGATGTGTCTATAGTTGTAAGCATGTATATCAATGATGATATATATATGCCTATGCGTAGATATATTAACTATTACAAATTCAAGTACATATTAACCTGAGAATGTATGCATGCACACAAGAAAACAGGATGCCTTTACCTATTCTGTGATAGAAGGTGTTGGTTCCTGTGTTCTACCGGTCCATAAATGAAATTACCAATATTTAGTTAGCGCTTATCCGTTAAAACTGTATTACTAAACTCCCGCAAACATCCTTCTAATGTGCATAACAAAATGATACTAAAGATAGGTTAGCATACATTAGAATAATATATTTCAGAATTAGCATAAAAAGGTTACCCATATTCAATGAACATTGAAGTAACAAACTATAGTTCAAGGAATAAAGTATATAATTTTCACAATTTAATTAGCTGAAAAATATTAATGCTTCCCTAAACGCTAGCAAACATATAGATAAAATTCAAAAGAGTGTGTATACGTGTCATCTCAGTAATATTAAAATGCATCCCTACATATATATGTTTGTGTGTGTGTGTGTATAACATGAATATGTATGCGTATTTTTGTATGTGTAAATGTACATAGATGTTTGTATATATATATATATATATATATATATATATATATATATATATATATATGTCAATCCTTTTGTTTTTTTAACCTGAAAATATTAACGTTATATACATAATTATAATTTATTATAGAGAATCTTTGCACTACTAATTTTTGCTTTTCCGTTGTTTTATATTGATTACATTTATATAATACCGTTTATCATTTTACCTGTTGAAAGTTCCACATTTATTACTGTTGCTATACGACGCTAATATTATTAATTTATTTAATGTTATCGGTGACGTTTTACATTATACTACACATTGCTTCATTTACGAGTTAGCAGTTTAAACGACATTGATGTTCAGTTCTTTGTCTCTGCAACTCATAAAAACAAGTCATGACAATTATATCGTTTTAACTTAATCCAAAACGATGTATATCAAAGTAAAGAAATTATGTCGTGAGACTAAATATATCAATATTTAGTATATGTTTGATTACATGTTTTTAAACTATTAATAATAGCTCTGTGTATATATATATATATATATATATATATATATATATATATATATATATATATATACATATATATACACATATATATAGATATGTATATATATATACATATATATGCATATATATACATATATATACATACATATATATATGCATATGTATATATATACATATGTATATATATATGCATATATATATACATATCTATATATGCATATATATACATATATATGCATATATATGCATATATGTATAAGCCGTATAAAATGATAGGTCAATTTTTTATTCAGTCCTAAAGCTTTAGAAATTATATTTGTACAAAAGGCGATGGAAACGGTTATTCCTGCCTATAATTCTATTAGTTGACTGGGTCTAACTGTTTTATTTTAATCATTTTTTCTATCTGATTATTCCTGGACAGTTTCTCACTGCGTCTGGGATAATTTTATCTGAAATTTAACCATTAATACAATAATGCAAAAAAAGATATTGTATTATCAAAGCTATGCGTTTTAATTATAATTAGAAAAGAAAAATACATACATTGTGAGCAATATCAAGTAGTAATGAAAATATTAAACAATACAAGTCATATTGCATTGCGTCTAAAGCATGTCGATAAAAGGCGTAATGTTCCTTAATAAAAACGGGGGAAGATTCTCATTATAACGGTTGTCATGCTCGTACTCTTCGTGAAAGAGGAGATTACAAATAAAATACACAAGCTACTCGTCGAAAAAATATAAAGTCTTAAGAAAATCCTATGCGAACATGTGTATATAGTAATAAGTAATTTACTTTACCTAATACAGCAAAATCAGATAATATATATAGTTATTTATATATCTTTGAATCTATCTATGTATCTATGTATATATAAATGTATATATATTAGTGTCCATAAATAACATTGTTAAATTGTTTATATTATATATCAGAAATATATATACACATATATATACACACATTATATATATATATATATATATATATATATATATATATATATATATATATATATATATATATATAAGCGATATGCCTAAAAATTAATTGATATATTTTAATTAAATTCCGTCAATTATAAAATATAGATATACATCTAATATATTTACGTTTCTCTTCATTATGTTACCTTATTCGCACGTCCGTTTATTAATATTCTGTTTATAAATAAAACTTGTTAATCTAAATTTTGATTGTTATTGCCGGTGATTATTTTCCGTTTAATATAATTGAGGTGTTCTGTTTTAAATGACTATACTGTTTGTTAACTTACTAATTGAGCTGTGATAATCTAATTATACGAATATAACATAAATTTCATAATTGTTTAATATAACGTTGACACAATCTATTATAAAGTGTACGAAAAAACATCAGCCTATATACTCTTAGTGTACGCACATATATAGGAAGTGTCGCCATTAATGTTAACAAAATATCTCAGGTAGAAAAATTATATCTGATAAGTTTAGACAATGAATGTTTTATATATATATATATATATATATATATATATATATGTATATATATATATATATATATGCATCGGTGTATATATGTGTGTGGGAGTCGTATATATATATATATATATATATATATATATATATATATGTATATGCATATGTATGTGGCTTTACGAATATGTCATAGCATGTGTCTGTATGCATATATATATATATATATATATATATATATATATATATATATATACATAAATATATATATATACACGTAAAGAAATATAAATGGCAATTAAATTACACAAAATGGCTGGCTTTTTATCCTGGTAAATATTCGTCAGGCTTAATCAGAATATTCTGCGCATGTTTATCTGCGTACATTAATCTATGTGATTGAATAAAGTAGGCATACATATATACATATATACACATATATACACATGGATATACATATATAAGCATATATATATATACACCCATATATACATATATATATACACATATACACACACATATATATGCATATATGCCCATATATATACACACATATATACATATATGTATATATACGCACATATATATATACATATATAGATTATATATACCCATATATATATATATATATATATATACATATGTATACATCTATATATATATACACATATATACCTATACAGATATATATATATATACATATATGTATACACATATATACACACATATATACATATACATATATATATATATATATATATATATATATACAGACACACGTTACGTACAATTAAAGTATTTCAGCAATGACTTTTACTAAAAAAAATTACAAGTTTCTCCTACATAGGGCATAGACATTTACTTATCTAGTATAAAGTTGTGTTTTTGTTTACACAGAAAACATCTAATCTTCTTGGAATATTAAATATTTAAGTAAATAATTATTCAGAAGGATGTAAATCTCCAATAAGGATGTACGATATAAACGATAATTTCTACAAACACACATACATTACACACCCACCCACACATACTATATATATATATTTATATATATATATATATATATATATATATATATATATATATATATATAAGCCATAAGTAACCACTCGTTAATCATCCTCATGAGTGCATAATGGTTATAGGTGGATATGTACATTTTATGTATGCTTTTCTTACCTGAACATATATTCCAGGAAAAAATAACATTGCGTGTAGTATTGATAAATTTACTCATCAGAATTTTCGATACAAGTTTAATTGATGCAAATTTTACGATTGAATGCTAACTAAAAAATATTAGAACCAAACGTATGTGATTTATAGAATTTTTTCGATCAAATGGTTATATTTTTTGTTTAAATAAGCACTCGATAAACACAGGGATGAGTATGACTTGTATAGTATATTCTAGTTATACGTACAAAGTAATACACAGTTGCAAAAAGGTATTTTTGTTTAATATATACCTTCAGAAAACTGGACCAGATGGTGTCCTTATTTGCATTTACATTTTTCAATTTTCCGCTGAGATACTTCTTGATATTCACGTATTAATTTATTACTTTTCCAAACAGAAACATTTTTTTAATCCTATTAATCTCACATGCCAGTCTGTATATAAATATTATTTTCTCACATTTTATTTGAATTGAAATAATCAACATGTTTAGATATTTGTTCGACATTTACACTAATAAGTGATAGATAATTTGACGAATACGTTATACAGAATGACAAAAATTACTATATAAAATTAAAATAGAACACAAATACAAAATATTCTTAAATATATTTAAAGATTATAAAAGACAAAATGACAATCAGAATTTAAGGACAATAGGTAATCATTTGCTCATTAATTGAAGAAATGTAATTTTTACATTTTATTTAAGAATTAAATGAGCCGTTACCCGTTTATTTTTTTTGTTGTTTTCTTCGGATGTAAAAAAATAGAAGAAAAAAACTTGTTTCTCTTACTTATAGGGGTGTTTCCATATGGGCACTACTTCAGAAGCAAAGATTTTTCCGTACCTATAAAGATCAAAGTGGGGGCGACAAGTGGACAGTTGGATTAAAATTGTAAAATACACCAGAAAAGAAACAAAGAACTATTATCTAAAGAACACTGCTGCTTTTTAACGATCGAGGGGGATTTTTATACGAAAAACCTGAATTATCGTTTCTCTCTCTCTCTCTCTCTCTATATATATATATACATATGTATATATATATATATATATATATACATAATACATGTAAAAAATAAAACGAAAGAATGAAGATTGAAACATGTTTTTAAAAATGACAAAAAGGTTTACAAAAAAAGGATACAAAATATTAAACACCTACAAGTACCAATTCTTATTTGAAATATTCAATTTCAAAATGAAATGATTTTACATAAAATATTGTTTTTTTTATTCGAACAAAACATACTTTGCGATGTTAAAATTTCATTGTTTTTTTTTTAATTTGACTTTTTGATGGGTTACTTTGAATCATTTGAAAATATAATACAAGGTTTGTCTTGGAATGAATTTACCAATAACAAAATCATCTAGCTCTCGTTTCCGGTCTATTCATTTTCAGACACAGTGTACTTGAATTATTTTATTTTTAGTCAGCACAGTATGTTTTGTTTCATATATATATATATATATATATATATATATATATATATATATATATATATATATATATATACTATTTATTTTCATTGAATATATATATATGCACATATATACAATGTGCATGCATATAGATGCATATATATATATATATATATATATATATATATATATATATATATACATATATATGTGTATATAAACATTTCTACAAGAAAAAGATAACAAAACTAACAATCTTGGAAATTATTATCTCCTTTTGTTCTTTTTTATTTTTTTTTATTTTTTTAATTCAAAATAATATATCACGTTTTTCAAAGACACTTTAAAAGGAAAACATTATTGGAAAAATACTAAAATGAATTGTTTTAGGAAAACAAAATTACTTTTCATTTTTTTCTGAAATGGTAGCTGATTTCTTTGAAATATGTGTTTCTTAAAAAAATAAACTGAATTGATATAAACATTGCTTGGTCTTTTTTATATATATATATATATATGTCTTGTTTATTCGTTGTGTGTTTTTTATGTTATTAAATAAAAATGTTGTTATGTGTTGTGTGAATATATTCAACTTTTTTACAGCACAACTATCTGTAAAATATTTAGACAACTTTAAAGGATGCGAAAAGATTAACAGAAACACAAGCAAATATGTCCTCTAGTTTGTATTACAACATTTATTCTAATATCCATTTACTCAAGAGCGGCATCTGTGCTTCTTAGTTATGTCAATATACTGTAAGCTGACTTTTATAATCTTCCTTGTATTGTTTTACTGTACACAAATAGGTTTATTATACATGGATTTTGAAAGTCATTTTAAGCGTGCAGGTATAACATATTTTGTTAAACAGAAAAACAGCTATTTCCCAATTAAAAACACCAACTAAATCCACATTATTAACAGCCGGTTAACCACTCGGTTCCCCTGTGATCTTTAGGGGTTACGTCTCCAGTATCACTAGCAACAATATCATATCGGTAAACGTTTTTAGAAGATGTAATTTTAATTGATGCGATATACAATTGAGTTTACTTGATTATGTAGTAGAGCTGACACCCATTGATCTGGTTTCGAGTGATTGCTCTAGCCTGCCATCTCACGTTTGCAAAGGCGGCTTGAATGTCAACACCAAAGTGCGCTTCTTGTGCAGAGAGTGTGGTGATCCCCTAGTGCCGTCAAATGGCAGCAGGTTGTGGGGCAAATCCCGGCGCAGGCCCACAAGACTAATAATCTTTTGCTTTGATTGCGGAAAGATTTCTCCGACTTGCACCATTTAAAGGTTTGCTCCCCATCCTACTTAAGCCGCTGGACTATTCTTTTGGCCTACGTCGTAAACATCAGGAACATGATGCACCACAGGATCAAAGCCAGTCTGAACGCCGCCATCTGCCGAACTACTTCCGGGCTTCCGCCCAGCTTCCGCCCAGCTTCCGCGGGCGGTAGTTTAAAAAGCATGATCCCAGTTTCGAATTCCAGGTGCTAAAGGTGGCTATTTATAATGGATGTCAGCTCTACCACAATTGGTGTTTTTTTTTTTTTTTTCAGAATAAGTTTTAAATTAATCAGTAGTGCTGCTTTCTTTATTTTTCCATTCTGTATAACGCATCAAAATACCAAGCTTCTAAGCTTCCACCACAAACATTTATCCATACTTGGATCCAACTTATATAGATAGATCCTGTTTAGAAAAACACTTGCTGCTTTGTCGGCCGTATACGCCTGCCCTTAAAAGGTGGCATTACATCTTTTTTAATACTAGAATCGCTTTAAAATATATGCGCCATTATAACGCGCCTGAATAATGCATCATCCCCTACAAAACCCTTTTACTACACTAAATGCCAAATGCCCGCCCCCCCCATAGAATACTTTACTACATGGGGGCAGGTCTTTCAATTCTATAGTTATATTCTTGCCAATTGATTATCTGGGCTGTAACCTATAATTCGTTCACCATGCTTAACCTTCACAAAAACACTTGTCTATGTGCACTCTACTATCAGCAATTTTCCTCGTCTCTATTTCTGTTGAAATATGAACACAGACTCCATGAAACGCACTTTCTCTTCCTTAAGGATCTGGCCTGTACAAAATTGTTCTTACCCGCTTTCTAAATAATTAAAACATAGTTGTGTTTACCTTTATTTTACATAAGGTTCATAGGGAGCTGTGATTTAAATAATCAAATTCTAGTCAATTTCCACCACGAAGGATCACAAAGTTCCAATGGCCAATGTACTCTCATTTACTATGGTCCTCGATTGACATTTGACATTTTATAACACCTGAATCTTTTGTAAAATTATGTACACATTACAAAAAATGTGTACGGGATTGTTTGCTTTATTCGATTAACAATGGAAAATACTTATCTTATGTCAACCATAATTTAGTGAAAATCGTATGAAATCTAAAATATATATTTAGTAATATTTTCACTTCCTCGCAATACAAACTAAATTGCATTAAATATCTTCTTTTCTAATAAGTTCATAAGGATATCACAGATTTTGTTTTTTACTGTTGAGTAAAAATCCAATGATGTGTAGAATATTATTATGATATTAATCCATTAAATACATGTGATTTCTTTCAATGACATTATATTATTTGATACTTGAGATTGTGTTCACTCACATTACACTATTTAATACAGTGGATGTTTGTTAAATGTCATTACATTATTTAATAATTGGGATTTTTGTTCACTGACATTACATTATTTTATACTTGGGAATTTAGTTCACGGACATTACATTATTTAATACTTGAACTTTTTGTTCACTGACAATACATTATTTTATACTTGGGAATTTTGTTCACTGACATTACATTATTTAATACTTGGGAATTTAGTTCACTAACATTACATTATTTAATACTTGGGAATTTAGTTCACGGACAGTCCATTATTTAATACTTGGGAATTTTGTCCACTGACATTACATTATTAAATACTTGGGAACTTAGTTCACTGACATTACACTATTTAATACTTGGGAATTTCTGTTTACTGACATTACATTATTTAATACTTGGGAATTTAGTTCTCTGACATTACATTATTTTATACTTGGGAGTTTTGTTCACTGACATTACATAATTTATACTTGTGGATTTTTGTTCACTGACATCATATTATTTAATATTTTGATATTTTTATTAATTCATATTCCATTATTTTATACTTGTTTTTTTTTTACTGATATTAAATTATTTAATACTTGAGATTTTTGGTAGCTGATATTACATGTTATACTTGGGAATATCGTTCATTGAACTTACATTATTTAATACTTGGTATTTGTGTCCACTGACATTACATTATTTAATATTTGGGAGTTTTCTTCACTGACATCACATTATTTAATATTTTTGGATTTTTATTAACTCATATAACATTATTTCATACTAAGGACTTTAGTTCACTGACATTACATTATTTAATACTAATGATTTTTGTTTAACTGATATTACATTATATAATACTTGGGATTTTTGTTAACTGGTATTACCTTTTTTTATATTTGTGATTTTTGTTACCTTACATTACATTATTTAATATATTGGGATTTTTGTTAACTCATATTACATTATTTTATATTGGGATTTTTTTTTTATTGACATTACATTATATAATACATGGTATTTGTGTTCACTTGAATAACATTATTTAATACTTAGGGGTTTTCTTCACTGACATTACCTTATTTTATAATTGGGAATTTTGTTAACTGATATTACATTATTCTATAATTGGAATTTTTGTTCACTGTCATTACATTATTTAATAACTGGGAAGGTTTGTTCACTGATATTACATTATTTAATACTTGGGAATTTTGTTAACTGACATAACATTATTTAATACTCGTGATCTTTTTTCAATTATATTACAGTATTTAATATTAGGGGTGTTCGTTTACTGATATTACATTATTTAATACTTGGGATTTTTGTTCACTAATATTAAATTATTTTATACCTGGGATATTTGTTCCCTGATATTAAATTATTTTATACCTGTGATATAAGTTCACTGATATTAAATTATTTAATACTTGGTATTTTTATAACTAACATTGCATTATTTAATACTGATGATTTTTTTTACAATTATATTACAATATTTAACACTTGGGATTTACTGATATTGTCAATTTATTTATGTTAATTTACTAATATTACATTATTTAATACTTGAGATTTTGTTTACACATATTACATTATTAGGGAGTTTTCTTCACTGGCATTACACTATTAAACACTTTGAAACTTCCTGTACTGTTTTTTTTTTTTTTTTTTTTTAACTGGCGGTCACCATTTATCATGGGCTGGAAGCCACTCGTGTATTAGGGTTGTTGCGTGTATAGTAATCATTAAGATTGGAGACGTAATAAAGTGTTTTACTTAAGTGTGGGGAGGTCATCAGAAATTCGTTTTTGTTGAACTTGAAGACATCCAGGTTGTAGTCAGATGTGAAGAAGGCAAACGAAAGGGAGTTTTACAGGCGTTCACTTCTGAGAAAAAAGCTTTGTTCATGGAATCTACGTTTGATTAAGGCACAGATACAGAGTTGGGAAAATTTTTGACAAGGGTTTCAGCTAAACGGGTGTTCATCGTAAAAGATTGGCGAGGGGGACCAGAGATTGGAGCTCATACGAGCACTGCTATCGAAATAACGATAAAGCAAAGACAGGCTCGCAACGTCTCTTCTGTAGGAGAGAGGTTGAAGGGGAGAGAAAAGGGCATCCCCCACTAAACCACGAAGTCTAATTTATACTCTGTCAAGGCAGGATAGGCTGTTTTTAGCAGCTCCTGCCCAGATGTTCCAGCATTACTCCATCCTTTGATGTACTTGGCTTTTATACAGATACAGAATTGCATAAGTAGTGAGATATCTTCTGGAGCGGTAGAAGGACCCCACCATTTTTCCAGCGACCTTGGCAACAGACTTGATGTACGTGTTCCACTTCATATCAAGAGCAAAGGCCAAAGCCAGAAGCTTGTCAAAACATAGAGCCTAACCAAGACGAGAGCCATCCATTTCAATTGAGGCCAGATGGGTTTCAGGTCCTTGATAATGTAAAGATTGGAGCTTAGTTATAGATGCATTAATGCAAGTAACAAGCAATCTTTCCCTCCACTGTACTACAGGCTCAAGATCAGTGGAGAAAAAATTGGAGAGAACTCTGCCATTTACGGCCTTTAATGTATTGCCATAGTAGTCGTGTCATCAGCATAGATGTCAAGGAATGATTTAAGTATGTGTTTAGGAAAATCATTGATGTAAAGCTGGAAGAGATTGGTCCCAAGATGGACTCCTGAGGGACTCCAGCATTAATACTGTGGAAGTCTGAGTTCTGCCCATCAACCACTACTCTTATGAACCTATCAGAGAGAAATGAATTAATAATTTAGAAAATATTTCCAGTGATACCGTACTTGCAAATCTTGTGAAGTAGGCCTTTATGCCATACCTTATCAAAGTCCTTTCATATGTCAAGAGCAATTGCCCTAGAAAGGAAGCCTTTGTCGAAATATTCATTAATCATATGAGATATAACCGTTAGCACATATGCTGTACATCTTGCAGGACGGAAAATATTGTGTGTCACTAAGAAGGTTATTTCTGCCGAGGTGGTTAACTACTGCTCTATTTAATAAGGACTCTAGCAGCTTATTTCTGAAACACAGAAGACTTATTGGTCTGCACTAAGAGGGAGATAAGCAATCACCTGAATTCTTAAATAAAAGGGCATACTGATGAGGTTTTCCCCGGTGTTGGAAAGCACTTCTCCTTAAGGCAATGCTTAAACAGATTTGTAAGTATGGGGCAAGTTCTGGTTGAAGATTTTTCAACATTATAATTGGAATGACTCAGGGTATTTACAGGAAACACGGTTCTTATTTAGCTTGGCGACCTCATGCACAGATATTTGTATGTTGCATAGTGTGTTGTCAGTTATAGGAGGAAATACCAGGAGTTATTGGCCTTCGTCGCATAGAGTAGAATTAGGTGAAAAGTCCTTGGCAAATAGTTTGGCCTTGTCTGACGCTGACGAGATGACCTCAGGTCCATTGATGATAGTTGGGATAGAACGCCCGCTTCTGTTTAGGATCCTGTTTGCTATTTGCCATCACTGGTGGGAACAAAGCCGCTGCTCAGCTACTTGGTATTAAACCCACTAAGCATATACCGGTCTTGTATTTTTTATTACTCTTTTATAATGGTTGCTGGCAGTCCTGAAAGCGGCTTTATTCTCAATGCACTATTACGTTGGTATCTATGGAAAAAAGTATTTTCTGTGCACGGTGCCAGCAGCACATTCTGGGGAGAACCATGGCTGGGTGTAAGGTTTTTGTTTCAGTTTTTGGATGGTCTGACTTGGTATATGCCTACAATTTTACATTCGATCAGGGTGATACTATAGAGGACACAGCCTTTTTAAACATAACATGCAGGGGTATATAAGATATAAATGTATGGAAACTACCCCAGTCTGCCGTAAAGTATCGATATACAGTACACGGGAGAGGTACGCCTGAAGATTATTGTATTTCGTTTTCATTTTAATTGATACAACCGCGTGGTCGGAAGATCCCAGAGGAGACACAACCGAACATGAGCATAGCTCAGGGGAATTTGTGAGAAAAAGGTCTAGAAAGCTAGGGTAATGACCGGTAATATGTGTTACACTGGTGGGTTCATGAAAAATCTGAGTGAGGTTATAGGCAATGGCAACATCATGAAACAACCTCCCCTACTAATCACTCCTATTTGAGTTCGTCAGCCATTCCATATTATGACATTGAAATCATCGCAAATGTGAATGTTAACCGAAAGATGAGCAAATAGGATGTGGCTATTTCCGCAGATATATTTTAAAGATATTAACATCGCAGTTGTGGGCAAATATAAATGCAGTGGTGAAAGCAAGTGAAATCCGGAAGCACATATAAGGTAAATTAGGGTTTCTTTTGAGATAACCCTACCACACAGAAGCTATATTTGATGTAGGCACATATTGCATGCCCATGGTGATCTGCGGGGGGGGGTCATGTTCAGATGTTAATTCTGGGTATCCTTTAATTATAAACTCATCAAGGGATGTGGTTGATATCGAATTTGTAATACTTGAAATTTTAGTCCACTGATATTGCATTATTATGTACGTGGGATTTTGTTCACTAATATTTAATACTTGGGATTTTTGTTAACTGATATTTAATTATTTAATACTTGGGTTTTTGTTTAGAATTAGTTGCAAAGTTCTTGGCACTGATATTACATACTTGGGATTTTTTATCACTGAGATTACATACTTGGGATGTTTGATCATTGGCATTACATACTTGGGATGTTTGATCACTGACATTACATACTTGGGATGTTTGATCACTGACATTACATACTTGGGATGTTTGATCACTGACATTACATACTTGGGATGTTTGATCACTGACATTACATACTTGGGATGTTTGATCACTGACATTACATACTTGGGATGTTTGATCACTGACATTACATACTTGGGATGTTTGATCACTGACATTACATACTTGGGATGTTTGACCACTGACATTACATACTTGGGATGTTTGATCACTGACATTACATACTTGGGATGTTTGATCACTGACATTACATACTTGGGATGTTTGATCACTGACATTACATACTTGGGATGTTTGATCACTGACATTACATACTTGGGATGTTTGACCACTGACATTACATACTTGGGATGTTTGATCACTGATATTACATACTTGGGATGTTTGATCACTGACATTACATACTTGGGATGTTTGATCACTGACATTACATACTTGGGATGTTTGATCACTTACATTACATACTTGGGATGTTTGATCACTGACATTACATACTTGGGATGTTTGATCACTGACATTACATACTTGGGATGTTTGATCACTGACATTACATACTTGGGATGTGTGATCACTGACATTACATACTTGGGATGTTTGATCATTGGCATTACATACTTGGGATGTTTGATCACTGACATTACATACTTGGGATGTTTGATCACTGACATTACATACTTGGGATGTTTGATCACTGACATTACATACTTGGGATGTTTGATCACTGACATTACATACTTGGGATGTTGATCACTGACATTACATACTTGGGATGTTTGATCACTGACATTACATACTTGGGATGTTTGATCATTGGCATTACATACTTGGGATGGTTGATCACTGACATTACATACTTGGGATGTTTGATCACTGACATTACATACTTGGGATGTTTGATCACTGACATTACATACTTGGGATGTTTGATCACTGACATTACATACTTGGGATGTTTGATCACTGACATTACATACTTGGGATGTTTGACCACTGACATTACATACTTGGGATGTTTGATCACTGACATTACATACTTGGGATGTTTGATCACTGACATTACATACTTGGGATGTTTGATCACTGACATTACATACTTGGGATGTTTGATCACTGACATTACATACTTGGGATGTTTGACCACTGACATTACATACTTGGGATGTTTGATCACTGATATTACATACTTGGGATGTTTGATCACTGACATTACATACTTGGGATTTTTGATCACTGATATTACATATTTGGGATGTTTGATCACTGATATTACATACTTGGGATGTTTGATCACTGACATTACATACTTGGGATGTTTGATCACTAATATTACATACTTGGGAGTGGTGATCATTGATATTACATTATTTAATACTTGGGTTTTGGGTTAACTGATATTACATTCTTTAATACGTGCGATTGTTCTACACTGAGATGGAATTATATAATACTTGCGATTTTTTGTCACTGACAAAACATTCTTGTTCAATGATTTTACATTATTTGATACTTTCGATTTTTGCATACTTATATTAAATTATTTAATACTCTGAATTATTTAAAACTAGGGTGTTTGCTTTACTGTTATTATATTATCAAACACTTGGGATTTTTGTCCCCTGATATTAAATTATTTGATACATGGGATCTTTGCTTTCTGATATTAAAGTATTTAATACCTGGGTTTTTTGTTCACTGCCATTGCATTATTTAATACTTGGGATTTTTGTTCACTGATATTTAAGTATTTAATACTTGGGACTTTTATTGACTCATATCAAATTATTCAATCGTTGTGATTTTCGCTTCACGGATATGATTTAATATTTGGGATTTTTGTTCACTGATATTTAATTATTTAATACTTGTTTTTTTTTTTACTGATATTTAATTATTTAATACTTGGGGTTTCTGTTTACTGATATTTAATTATTTAATACTTGAGATATTTGTTCACTGATATTTAATATTGGGATTTTTGTTCACTGATATTTAATTTTTTAGTATTTGGACTTTTTGCTCACTGATATTTAATGATTTAATACTTGGGAGTTTTGTTCACTGACATTTAAGTATTTAATACATGAGATGTTAGATCACTGATATTTAAGTATCTTATACTTGGGATGTTTGTTCACTGATATTTTAGTATTTAATACTTGGAATGTTAGTTCACTGATATTACTTTTTTTATACTTGGGGTTTTTGTTCACTGGCATTACATTGTTTAAACTTGGTTTTCCGTCTATTGGTATTATATTTTTTATACATTGGATTTTTGGTTCACTGATATTAAATGTTTTAATTCTGTGTATTTTTCACCGATATCGCTCGATTTAATACTTGGGCTGTTCGTTAACTAATATTACATTATTTAATACTTGGAATTTTTCCTGACTGAAAATACATTATTTTACACTTTGGTATATTTTAATTGACAATACACTATATAAATCATGGGATTTTTTGTAAACATATATTACATTATTTCATACTTGGGATTTTTGTTAACTGATATTACATCATTTAATACTTGTGATTTTTGTTAAATTATTTTTTTTTTACAGACATAACCACTTATCAATGCAAAAAGTCCACTCAAATATAAGAGTTAAAGAGTGGACACTAGAAATTCTACAATATAATAATAGTTTGTAATTAAAGTTCAGTACATCTGTTAACTTATATGGAATGGTTCATCAAAAACTTCTTTACGTTAGACTTGAAAACAACCGTATTGTAGTCAGCTGGAAATCAGGAAAACGGAAGATAATTTCATAGACGTGCAGTTATAAGAAAGAAACTTTGTTCATGGAATCCACGTTCAGGTTTAGGCACAGATAAAAGGTGAGGGAAATTTATGATTTTGTTTTCTGCTAGACGAGTGTTTCTTGTTAATGTTTGGCGATGAGGAGACCATAGATTAGAGCTCAGTCGAGTAATTGGCATGAAAATAACGATAAAGCAGAGACAAACTCGCAACATCTACCTGTTAGAAAGTGGTGGCAGGGAAGAGAATAGTGCATTCTCTACGAGGCTACGAAATCTACTTGGAACTCTATCAAGGCAGGATACGCCTTTCTAGCAGTTCCTGCCCAGATGTGGCAATAGTACTTTATCCTTGGACGTACCTGGCTTTTATATACATAGAAAATTGCATCTGGCCGGAGAGATCTTCTTGATCGATTGAAGCATCCCACAAGTTTTCAAGCGGCCTTGGCAACGTATTTAATGTATATATTCCATTTAAGATCAGGAGGTTGTCTAAACATAAGGCCTCCTCAAGACGAGAGCCATTCATTTCAATTGATGCCATATGGGGAACAGAGCGTTGATGATGTAAAGATTAAAGCTTGGGTTTAGAGGCATTGAAAGTAACAAGCCACCTCTTTCGCCGTTGTACCACTTCCTTAAGATAAGATGCGAGAGAATCCGAGAGAAATTGGTTGTTTACGGTCTTAGATGTACTACCATATATAGTAGTGTCATCAGTATAAATGTCTATTAATGATGTAAGGATGGTATTTGGAAGATGATTTATGTAGGTCAGGAAGACAGTTGCACCCAGGAGGGACCTCTGAGGGACTCCAGCCTCAATACTATGATTAGTGTGATTTCTGCCAATCAACCACTACTCTTATGCACCTATCAGAGAATTGAGATGATCTTTCCAGCTGTACCATAGCTGGCCATCTTGTGAAGTAAGCCATTAAGCTATAGTCTAAAGCCGTTATATGTCATGAGAAATTGCCCAAGTAAGGTAGCTTCCGTCGAGAGATTCGCTAATCGTATGAGATATAACTGTAAGCACATCTTCTGTAGATCAAGCAGAATGATAACCCTATGATAAGTGTCACTAAGAAGTTTATTTTTGCTGAGATAGATAACTACTTCTTTATTTAACACAGATTCCAGCAACTTACTCATGAAGCACAGGAGATTTATTTGTCTGTACTGCCAGGGAGATAAGCGATCACCTGAATTCTTAAATACAGGGCATACTGATGAGATTTTTCAGGGTTATTGGAAGCAATTCTCCTAAAGACCACATTAAAACAATAACAGGTAAGGATGAGTGATAGTTCTGGTTGAAGTCTTTTGACTACTATAATTGAAATACCGTCAGGGTCGGTTGCTTTAGTCAAATAAAGGTATTTTATTTGCTTGGCAATATTATGTACGGATATTTTTATATCACATAGGGCGTTTTCTAATACAGGAGAAATATTATGGGTTGGCGGCCTTACTCGCAAAGGGTAGAATTAGTTGCAAAGTTCTTGGCACTGATATTACATACTTGGGATGTTTGATCACTGATATTACATGCTTGGGATGTTTGATCACTGATATTACATACTTGGGATGTGTGATCACTGATATTACATACTTGGGATGTGTGATCACTGATATTACATACTTGGGATGTTTGATCACTGATATTACATACTTGGGATGTTTGATCACTGATATTACATACTTGGGAGTTTTGATCATTGATATTACATTATTTAATACTTGGGGTTTTTGTTAACAGACATTACATTATTTAACACTTGTGATTTTGTTAACTGATAGTACATTATTTAATACTTGTGATTTTTCTTCACTGAGATTAAATTATATAATACTTGCGATTTGTGGTCACTGACTAACATTATTTAATACTTGGGATGTTTGTACACAGATATTAAATTATTTTATACTTGGGATTTTTGTTCACAGATATACAATTTTTTAATATTTCGACTTTTTTGTCACTCACAAAACATTATTTTATACTTTTGATTATTTTCAATGATATTACATTATTTAATACTTTGGTTTTTGTTCACTGATATGAAATTATTAAATACTTGGGATTTTGTCCACTGATTTTACATTATTTAATACTTTCGATTTTTGCAGACTGATATTAAATAATTTTATATTATGAATTATTTTCACTGAAATATTATTTTAAACATGGGTGTTTGCTTTACTATTATTTAATTATCTTATACTGTGGATTTTTGTCCACTGGTATTAAATTTTTTGATACATGGGATCTTTGCTCTCTGATATTAAAGTATTTAATACCTGGATTTTTTGTTCACTGCCATTACAGTATTAAATACGTGTGATTTTTTTTCAATGATATCACATTATTTAATACTTGGGATTTTTATTGACTTATATTAAATTGTTTAATAATTGGGTTTTACTCTTCACGGATATTATTTAATAATTGGGATGTTTGTTTCCTGATAGTTAAGTATTTAATACTTGGGATTTTTGCGCACTGATATTAAATTATTTAATACTCTGAATTATGTTCAATAATATTATATTATTTTTAACTTGCGTGTTTCGTTTACTTATATTATATTATTTAATACTTGTGATTTTTGTCCACTGATATTAAATTTTTTGACACATGGGATATTTGTTCACTGACATTACATTATTGTGATTTTTTTCAATGATATTACATTATTTAATATTTGGGGGTTTTGCCAATTGATATACAATTATTTAATTCTTGGAGTGTTTGCCCATTGATATTAAATTATTTAATTCTTGAGGTTTTTCTCAATGATATTAAATAATTATATACTTGAGATTTTTGCCCACTGATATTAAATTGTTTAATATTTGGGTTTTTTTTCAATTATATTTAAGTATTTAATACTTCGTATGTTTGTTTACTGGTATTCAAGTATTTTATACATGTTTTTTTTTACTGATATTTAAGTATTTAATAATTGGAGGTTTTTCCTTACTGATATTAAATTATTTTATACTAGGGATTTTTGTTCAGTGGTATTTAATTATTTTATACTTGGAATTTCGGTTCACTGATATTGTATTATGTAATACTTCAGATTTATGTTCACTGATATTTAATTACTTAATACTTGAGATTTTTGTTCACTGATATTTAATTAGTTAATACTTGAGATTTTTGTTCACTGATATTTAATTATTTTATACATGGTATTTTTGTTCACTGATATTTAATTATTTTATACTTGAGATTTTTGTTCACTGATATTTAATTATTTAATACTTGGGATTGTTGTTCACTGATATTTTATTATTTAATACTTGAGATTTTTGTTCACTGATATTTAATTATTAAATATTTGTTATTTGTGTTCACTGATATTTAATTATTTAATAATTGGGATTTTATTTCACTGATATTTAATTATTTTTTACTTGAGGTTTTTGTTCACTGATATTTAATTATTTAATACTTGTTTTTTTTTTTCGCTGATATTTAATTATTTAATAATTGGGATTTTTTTTCACTGATATTTAATTATTTAATACTTGAGGTTTTTTTTCACTGATATTTAATTATTTCATCATTGGGATTTTTGTTCACTGATATTTAATTATTTTATAGTTGGGATTGTTTTTCACTGATATTTTATTATTTAATAATAGGGATTTTTGTTCACTGATTTTTAATTATTTAATATTTTGTATTTTTTTAACTGATATCTAATTATTTAATATTTGATATTTTATTATTTAATACTTTGAATGTAATTTCACTGATATTACTATTTTATACTTGTGATTTTTGTTCACTGACATTGCATTATTATAACCTTTGGATTTACGTATACTGATATAACCTTATTTTATACTTGTGATTTCTTTTCACTGACGGGACACCATTTAAGTCTTGGTTTTCCGTTTATTAGTATTATATTTTTTTATACTTCAGATTTTCGTTCACTGACATAAAATTATTTAATACTTGGAACTTTTCACCGATATTGCTCGATTTATTACTTGGGATTTTCGTTAACTAATATTAAAAAATTTAACACTTGGATGTTTTCCTGACTGTGAATACATTATTTTACACTTTGGTATTTTGTTAACTGACAATACACTATGTAAATAGTGGGATTGTTGTAAACATATATTACATTATTTCATACTTGGGATTTTTATTCACTGAAATTACACTATTAAATACTTGGGATATTCCTTCACTGATATTACATTATTTAATACTTCGGATTTTTGTAAACATACATTACACTATTAAATTCTTGGGATTTTTCTTAACTGATATTATATTGTTTAATACTTGGGATTTTTGTTAAATGGGTTTTTTTTACAGACATCACCACTTATCAATGCAAACAGTCCACTCAAAGATAACGGTTAAAGAGTGGACACTAGAAATTCTACAATATAATAATAGTTTGTAATTAAAGTTCCGTAAATTTGTTAACTTATATGGAATGGCTCATCAAAAACTTCTTTACGTTAGACTTGAAAACAACCGTATTGTAGTCAGCTGGAAATCAGGAAAACGGAAGCTAATTTCATAGACGTGCAGTTATGAGAAAGAAACTTTGTTCATGGAATCCACGTTCAGGTTTAGGCACAGATAGAAGGTGAGGGAAATTAATGATTGTGTTTTCTGCTAGACGAGTGTTTCTTGTGAATGTTTGGCGATAGGGAGACCATAGATTAGAGCTCAGTCGAGTAATTGGCATGAAAATAACGATAAAGCAGAGACAAACTCGCAACATCTACCTGTGAGAAAATGGTGGCAGGGAAGAGAATAGTGCATTCAATTGATGACATATGGGGACCAGAGCGTTGATGATGTAAGATTAACCCTTGGGTTTTGATGCATTGAAAGTATCAAGCCACCTCTTTCGCCATTGTACCACTTCCTTAAGATAAGATGCGAGAGAATCCGAGAGTAATTGGTCGTTTACGGTCTTAGATGTACTACCATATATAGTAGTATCATCAGCATAAATGTCTATGAATGATGTAAGGATGGTATTTGGAAGATGATTAATGTAGATCAGGAAGACAGTTGCACCCAGGAGGGAAGTAAGCCTTTACGCTATACTCTAAGGCCTTTTGTATGTCATGAGAAATTGCCCTTGTAAGGTTGCTTCAATCGAGAGATTCGTTAATCGTATGAGATAACTGTAAGCACATCTTCTGTAGATAAAGCGGAATGACAACCATATTATATGTGTCACTAAGAAGTTTATTTTTGCTGAGATAGTTGATTACTTCTATATTTAACACAGATTCTAGTAGCTTACTCATGACGCGCAGGAAATTGATTTGCCTGTACTGCCAGGGAGATCAGCGATCACCTGAATTCTTAAATACAGGGCATACTGATGAGATATGGCAGGTTTATTTGATGCAATTCTCCTAAAAACCACATTAAAAGAATAACAGGTAAGGATGAGTGATAGTTCCGGCTGAAGTCTTTTGACTACTAAAATTGAAATACCGTCAGGGCGGTTGCTTTAGTCAAATAAAGGTATTTTATTTGCTAGGCAATATTATGTACAGATATTTGTATATCACAAAGGGCGTTTTCTGATACAGAAGAAATATTGGGGGTTGGCGGCCTTGTTCGCAAAGTGTAGAATTAGTTGCACAGTTCTTGGCACGGATATTACATACTTTGGATGTTTGATCACTGATATTACATACTTTGGATGTGTGATCACTGATATTACATACTTTGGATGTTTGATCACTGATATTACATACTTTGGATGTTTGATCACTGATATTAAATACTTTGGATGTTTGATCACTGATATTACATACTTAGGATTTTTGATCACTTGTATTACATACTTTGGAGTTTTGATCACTGACATTACATTATTTACTACTTGGGAATTTTGTTCACTGACATTACATTATTTTATGCTTGGGTATTTTGTTCACTAACATTACATTATTTTATACTTGGAAATTTAGTTCACGTACATTACATTATTTTAAACTTGGGAATTTAATTCACTAACATTACATTATTTGATACTTGGAAATTTAGTTCACGGACATTACATTATTTTAAACTTGGGAATTTAGTTCACTAACATTACATTATTTTATACTTGGAAATTTAGTTCACGGACATTACATTATTTTAAACTTGGGAATTTAATTCACTAACATTACATTATTTGATAATTGGAAATTTAGTTCACGTACATTACATTATTTTAAACTTGGGAATTTAGTTCACTAACATTACATTATTTGATACTTGGAAATTTAGTTCACGGACATTACATTTTTTTAAACTTGGGAATTTAATTCAATAACATTACATTATTTTATACTTGGAAATTTAGTTCACGTACATTACATTATTTTAAACTTGGTAATTTAATTCACTAACATTACATTATTTGATACTTGGAAATTTAGTTCACTGACATTACATTATTTTAAACTTGGGAATTTAATTCACTAACATTACATTATTTTATACTTGGAAATTTAGTTCACGGACATTACATTATTTTAACTAGGGAATTTAATTCACTAACATTACATTATTTTATACTTGGAAATTTAGTTCACGTACATTACATTATTTTAAACTTGGTAATTTAATTCACTAACATTACATTATTTGATACTTGGAAATTTAGTTCACTGACATTACATTATTTTATACTTGAGAATTTAATTCACTAACATTACTTATTTTATACTTGGAAATTTAGTTCACGGACATTAGATTATTTTAAACTTGGGAATTTAGTTCACTAACATTACATTATTTGATACTTGGAAATTTAGTTCACGGACATTACATTATTTTAACCTTGGGAATTTAGTTCACTAACATTACATTATTTCATACTTGGGAATTTAGTTCACGGACATTACATTATTTTAAACTTTGGACTTTTTGTTCACTGATATTACATTATTTAATACTTGGAAATTTAGTTCTCTGGCATTACAATTGTTTTTACTTGGGAGTTTAGTTCACTGACAATACATAATTTTATACTTGTGGATTTTTGTTCACTGGCATCATATTATTTAATAATTTGAGATTTTTATTAAATCATATTCCATCATTAAATACTTGAGATTTTTGGTAGCTGATGTTACATTTTATACTTGGGAATATTGTTCAATGAAATTACATTATTTTATACTTGGTATTTGTGTCCACAGACATTACATTATTTAATAGTTTGGATTTTTGTTAACTCATATAATATTGTTTTATACTTAGGACTTTATTTCACTGACATTACATTATTTAATACTAATGATTTTTGTTTAACTGATATTACATTATTTAATACTTGGGATTACTATTAACTCGTATTACATTTTTTTAATATTTGGGATTTTTGTTACCTTACATTACATTATTTAATATATTGGGATTTTTGTTAACTCCTATTACATTATTTTATACTTGGGATTTTTGTTTGATTACATTATATTATTTAATAGTTTGGGATTTTTGTTAACTCATATTACATTATTTAATATTTGGGAATTTTGTTAACTGATATTACATAATTTAATACTTGGGATTACTATTAACTCGTATTACATTTTTTTAATATTTGGGATTTTTGTTACCTTACATTACATTATTTAATATATTGGGATTTTTGTTAACTCCTATTACATTATTTTATACTTGGGATTTTTGTTTGATTACATTATATTATTTAATAGTTTGGGATTTTTGTTAACTCATATTACATTATTTAATATTTGGGAATTTTGTTAACTGATATTACATAATTTAATACTTGGGATTTTTGTTCTCTAACATTACATTATTAAATAATTGTAATTTTTGTTAACTCACATTACATCATTTAATATTTGGGATTTTTTTAACTGACATTACATTATTAAATATTTTGGGATTTTTGTTAACTCATATTACATTATTTTTTACTTGGGATTTTTCTTATATTATATTACATTATTTAATACTTGGGGGTTTCTTCACTGACATTACCTTATTTAATACTCGGGAATTTTGTTAACTGATATTACATTATTTAATACTTGGAATTTTTTTTTTCTGATATTACATTATTTAAAAATTGGGAAGGTTTGTTCACTGATAATACATTATTTAATACTTGGGAATTTTGTTAACTGATATAATATTATTTAATACTCGTGATTTTCTTTTTCAATTATAATACAGTATTTAATATTAGGGATGTTCGTTTACTGATATTACATTATTCAATACTTGGGATTTTGTTCACTAATATTAAATTATTTTATACTTGGGATATTTGTTCACTGATGTTAAATTATTTTATACCTGGGATATTTTTTCACTGATATTTAATTATTTAATACTTGGTATTTTCATCACTGACATTGCATTATTTAATACTGATGATTTTTTTCCAATTATATTACAATATGTAACACTTGGGATGTTCTGTTTACTGATATTGTCAATTTATTTATGTCCATTTACTAATATTACATTTTTTAATACTTGGGATTTTGTTTACACATATTACATTATTAGGGAGTTTCTTCACTGGCATTAGACTATTAAACACTTTAAACTTTCCTTTAATGTTTTTTTTTTTTACATGAAAGTCACGATTTATCATGGGCCGGAAGCCACTCGGGTATTAGGGTTGTTGTGTGTATAGTAATCATCAGTATTGGAGATGTGATAAAGTGTTTTACTTAAGGGTGGGGGCGTCATCAGAAATTGGTTGATGTTGAAGTTGGAGACATCCAGGTTGTAGTTAGACGTGAAACAGGCAAACGGAAGAGTGTTTCTTCTAAGAAAGAAGCTTTGTTCATGGAATCTATGTTTGATTTAGGCACAAATAAAGAGTGGGGAAAATTTTTGACAAGGGTTTCAGCTAGACGGGTGTTCATCGTAAAAGATTGGCAAGGGGGACCAGAGATTGGAGCTCAGACAATCACTGCTATGAAAATAGCGATAAAGCAAAGACAGGCTCGCAACGTCTCTTCTGTAGGAGAGAGGTGGAAGGGAAGAGAAAAGGGCATCCCCCACTAAACCACGAAGTCTAATTTATACTCTGTCAAGGCAGGATAGGCTGTTTTTAGCAGCTCCTGCCCAGATGTTCCAGCATTACTCCATCCTTTGATGTACTTGGCTTTTATACAGATACAGAATTGCATAAGTAGTGAGATATCTTCTGGAGCGGTAGAAGGACCCCACCATTTTTACAGTGACCTTGGCAACAGACTTGATGTACGTGTTCCACTTCATATCAAGAGCAAAGGCCAAAGCCAGAAGCTTGTCAAAACATAGTGCCTAACCAAGACGAGAGCCATCCATTTCAATTGAGGCCAGATGGGTTTCAGGTCCTTGATGATGTAAAGATTGGAGCTTAGTTTTAGATGCATTAATGCAAGTAACAAGCAAGCTTTCCCCCCACTGTACTACACGCTCAAGATCAGTGAAGAGAAAATCGGAGAGAACCCTGCCATTTACGGCCTTTAATGTATTGCCATAGTGGTCGTGTCATCAGCATAGATGTCAAGGAATGATTTAAGTATGTGTTTAGGAAAATCATTGATGTAAAGCTGGAAGAGATTGGTCCCAGGATGGACTCCTGAGGGACTCCAGAATTAATACTGTGGAAGTCTGAATTCTGCCCATCAACCACTACTCTTATGAACCTATCAGAGAGAAATGAATTAATAATTTAGAAAATATTTCCAGTGGTACCGTACTTGCAAATCTTGTGAAGTAGGCCTTTATGCCATACCTTATCGAAGGCCTTTCATATGTCAAGAGCAATTGCCCTAGAAAGGAAGCCTTTCTCGAAATATTCATTAATCATATGAGATATAACCGTTAGCACATATGCTGTACATCTTGCAGAACGGAAAATATTGCGTGTCACTAAGAAGGTTATTTCTGCTGAGGTGGTTAACTACTGCTCTATTTAATAAGGACTCTAGCAGCTTATTTCTGAAACAGAGAAGACTTATTGGTTAGTACTGAGAGGGAGATGAGCGATCACCTGAATTCTTAAATAAAAGGGCATACTGATGAGGTTTTCCCCGGTGTTGGAAACCACTTCTCCTTAAGGCAATGCTTAAACAGATTTGTAAGTATGGGGGCAAGTTCTGATTGAAGATTTTTCAACATTATAATTGGAATGCCTCAGGGTATTTACAGGAAACACGGTTCTTATTTAGCTAGCCGACCTCATGCACAGATATTTGTATGTTGCATAGTGTGTTGTCAGTTATAGGAGGAAATACCAGGAGTTAACGGCCTTCGTCGCATAGAGTAGAATTAGGTGAAAATTCCTTGGCAAATAGTTTGGCCTTGTCTGACGCTGACGAGATGACCTCAGGTCCATTGATGATAGTTGGGATAGAACGCCCGCTTCTGTTCAGGATCCTGTTTGCTATTTGCCATCACTGGTGGGAATAAAGCCGCTGCTAAGCTACATGGTATTAAACACACTAAGCATATAACTGTCTTTTATTTTTTATTACTCTTTTATAATGGTTGCTGGCAGTCCTGAAAGCGGCTTTAGTCTCAATGCACTATTACGTTGGTATCTATGGAAAAAAGTATTTTCTGTGCACGGTGTGTGCAGCATATTCTGAAGAAAACCATGGCTGGTGTTAGGTTTTTGTTGCAGTTTTTGGATGGTCTGACTTGGTCTATGCCTAGAATTTACCATTCGGTCAGGTCTGATACTATAGAGGACACATCCTTTTTAAACATGGAATGCAGGGGTATACCAGATATAAAGGTACGGAAACTACCCCAGTCCGCCGTAAAGTATCGATATACAGTACGCAGGAGAGGTATGCCTGAAGATTATTGTATTTCGTTTTCATTTTAATTGATACAACCGCGTGGTCGGAAGATCCCAGAGGGGACACAACCGAACATGAGCATAGCTCAGGGGAATTTGTGAGAAAAAGGTCTAGAAAGCTAGGGTACTGACCGGTAATATGGTTTACACTGGTGGGTCCGTGAACAATCTGAGTGAGGTTATAGGCAATGGCAACATCATGAAACAACCTCCCCTACTAATCACTCCTATTTGAGTTCGTCAGCTATTTCATATTATGACATTGAAATCATCGCAAATGTGAATGTTAACTGAAAGATGAGCAAACAGAATGCGGCTAATTTCCGCAGATATACTTTTAAAGATATTAACATCGCAGTTGTGGGCAAATATAAATGCAGTGGTGAAAGCAAGTGAAATCCGGAAGCACATATAAGGTAAAGTAAGGTTTCTATTGAGACATCCCTAACACACAGAAGCCATATTTGATGTAGGCACATATTGCATGCCATTGGTGATCTAGGGGGTCATGTTCAGATGTTAATTTTGTGTATCCTTTAATTATAATCTCATCAAAGGATGTGGTTGATATAAAATTTGTAATACTTGAGATTTTATCCACGTATATTGCATCATAAAGTAGGTGGGATTTTTGTTCACTGATATTTAATACTTGGAATTTTTGTTCACTGATATTTAAGTATTTAATACTTAGGATTTTCGTTTAGAATTAGTTGCAAAGTTCTTGCCACTGATATTACATACTTGGGATGTTTGATCACTGATATTACATACTTGGGATGTTTGATCACTGATATTACATACTTGAGATGTTTGATTACTGATATTACATACTTGAGATGTTTGATTACTGATATTACATACTTGGGATATTTAATCACTGATATTACATACTTGGGATACTTAATCACTGATATTACATACTTGGGATGTGTGATCACTGATATTACATACTTGGGATGTTTGATCACTGATATTACATACTTGGCAGTTTTGATCATTGATATTACATTATTAATTACTTGGCATTTTTGTTAACTGACATTACATTATATAAATTTGTGATTTTGTTCACTGATATTACACCATCTAATACTTGCGATTTTTCTACACTGAGATTAAATTATATAATACTTGCGATTTTTAGTCACTGACACAACATTATTTAATACTTGGGATGTTTGTCCACTGATATTAAACTATTTTATACTTAGGATTTTGTTCACTGATATTTAATACTTGGGATTTTTGTTCACTGATATTTAAGTATTTAATACTTAGGATTTTTGTTTAGAATTAGTTGCAAATTCTTCGCACTGATCTTGCATACTTTGGATTTTTTATCACTGATATTACATACTTGGGATGTTTGATCACTGATATTACATACTTGGGATGTTTGATCACTGATATTACATACTTGGGATGTTTGATCACTGATATTACATACTTGGGATGTTAGATCACTGATATTACATACTTGGGATGTTTGATCACTGATATTACATACTTGGGATGTTTGATCACTGATATTACATACTTGGGATGTTTGATCGCTGATATTACACACTTGGGAGTGTTGATCACTGATATTACATACTTGGGATGTTTGATCATTGATATTACATACTTGGGATGTTTGATCACTGATATTACATACTTGGGATGTTTGATCACTGATATTACATACTTGGGATATTTAATCACTGATATTACATACTTGGGATGTGTGATCACTGATATTACATACTTGAGATGTTTGATCACTGATATTACATACTTGGCAATTTTGATCATTGATATTACATTATTTAATACTTGGGATTTTTGTTAACTGACATTACATTATTTAAAATTTGTGATTTTGTTCACTGATATTACATCATCTAATACTTGCGATTTTTCTACACTGAGATTAAATTATATAATACTTGCGATTTTTAGTCACTGACAAAACATTATTTAATACTTGGGATGTTTGTCCACTGATATTAAATTATTTTATACTTGGGATTTTTGTTCACAGATTAAATTATTTAATATTTCGACTTTTTTGTCAATCAAAACATTATTTAATTCTTTGGATTATTTTCAATTATATTACATTATTTAATACTCTGAATTATGTTCACTGATATATTATTTAAAACTTGGGTGGTTGCTTTACTGTTATTATATTATAAAATAATTGGGATTTTTGTCCACTGATATTTAATTATTTGATACATGGGATCTTTGCTTACTGATATTAAATTATTTAATACCTGGGTTTTTTGTACACTGCCATTACATTATTAAATACTTGTCATCTTTTCAATGATATTACGTTATTTAATACTTGGGATTTTTATTTACTTATATCAAATTATTTATAAATTGGGATTTTCTCTTCACGGATATTTAATACTTGGGATTTCTGTTTAAGTATGTTATACTAGTTTTTTTTACTGATATTAAATTATTTAATAATTGGGATTTTTGCTTACTGATATTTAATTATTTTATACTTGGGATTTTTGTTCACTGATATTTAATTATTTAATACTTGGAATTGTTCTTCACTGATATTACTTTTTATACTTGTGATTTTTGTTCACTGACATTACACTATTAAAGACTTGGTTTTCCGTTTATTGGTATTATATTTTTTATACTTCGAATTTTTGTTCACTAACATTAAATTATTTAATAATTGGTATTTTTCACCGATATTGCTCGATTTAATACTTGGGATTTTCTTTAACTAATATTTGTTATTTAACACTTGGAAGTTTTTCTGAGTGAGAATACATCAATTTAGACTTTGGTATTTGTTCAACTGATAATACACTATACAATCGTGGGATTTTTGTAAACATATATTACATTATTTCATTCTTGGGATTTTTATTCACTGAAATTACACTATTAAATACTTGGGATATTCCTTCACTGATATTACATTATTTAATACTTCGGATTTTTGTTTACAGTCATTACACTATTAAATTATTGTGATTTTTGTTCACTGATATTACATTGTTTAATATTTGTGATTTTTGCTAAATGATGTTTTTTACAGACATCACCACTTATCAATGTCAAAAGTCCACTCATATACATGGGTTAAAGAGTGGACAGTAGAACTTCTACAATATAATAATAGTTAGTAATGACAGTTCAGTAAATTTGTTAACTTATATGGAATGGCTCATCAAAAACTTCTTTCCGTTAGACTCGAAAACAACCGTATTGTAGTCAGCTGGAAATCAGGAAAACGGAAGATAATTTCATAGGCGTGCAGTTATCAGAAAGACACTTTGTTCATGGAATCCATGTTGAAGTTTAGGCACAGATAAAAAGTGGGTGAAATTAGTGATTGTGTTTTCTGTTAGCCGAGTGTTTCTTGTGAATGTTTGGCGATGAGGAGATCATATATAAGAGATCAGTCGAGTAATTGGCATGAAAATAACGATAACACAGAGACAAACTCGCAACATCTACCTTTGAGAAAGTGGTGGCAGGGAAGAGAATAGTGCATTCTCTACGAGGCTACGAAATCTACTTGGAACTCTCTCAAGGCAGGATACGCCTTTCTAGCAGTTCCTGCCCAGATGTGACAATAGTACTTTATCCTTGGACGTACCTGGCTCTTATATACATAGAAAATTGCATCTGGCCTAAGATATCTGCTGGATCGATTGAAGAATCCCACAAGTTTTCAAGCGGCCTTGGCAACGGACTTTATGTATATGTTCCATTTAAGATCAGGAGGTTGTCTATACATGATGTCACCCCAAGACGAGAGCCATTCATTTCAATTGATGCCATATGGGGACCAGAGCGTTGATGATTTAAAGATTAAAGCTTGGGTTTAGATGCATTGAAAGTAACTAGCTACCTCTTTCGCCATTTTATCACTTCCTCAAGATCAGATGCGAGAGAATCTGGGAGAAATTGGTCGTTTACGGTCTTAGATGTACTACCATAGGTAGTAGTGTAATCAGCATAAATATCAAGTAATGATGTAAGGATTGTATTTGGAAGATGATTAATGTAGATCAGGAAGACAGTTGAACCCAGGAGGGACCTCTGAGGGACTCCAGCATCAATACTATGAGGTTCTGATTTCTGCCAATCAACCACTACTCTTATGCACCTATCAGAGAATTGAGAAGACATATCAAGCTATACCGTAGCTGACCATCTTGTGAAGTAAGCCTTTATGCTATACTTTAAGATCTTTTGTATGTCATGAGAAAATGACCCTAGTAAGGTAGCTTCCGTCGAGAGATTCGTTAATTGTATGAGATAACAGTAAGCTCATCAGCTGTAGATCAAGCAGAATGACAACCATATTATACATGTCACTAAGAAGTTTATTTTTGCTGAGATAGTTGATTACTTCTATATTTAACACAGATTCCAGCAACTTACTCATGGGGCACAGGAGATTAATTTGCCTGTACTGCCAGAGAGATGAACGATCACCTGAATTCTTAAATACAGGGCATACTGATGAGATTTTTCAGGGTTATTGGGAGCAATTCTCCTAAAGACCACATTCAAACAGTAACAGGTAAGGATGAGCGATAGTTCCGGTTGAAGTCCTTTGACTGCTATAATTGAAATACCGTCAGGGTCGGTTGCTTTAGTCAAATAAAGGTATTTTATTTGCTTGTCAATATTTGTACAGATATTTTTATATCACATAGGGCGTTTTCTGATACAGGAGAAATATTGGGGGTTGGCAGCCTTGTTCACAAAGGGTTAAATTAGTTGCAAAGTTCTTGGCACTGATATTACATAATTGGGATTTTTTATCATTGATATTACATACTTGGGATATTTAATCACTGATATTACATACTTGGAATGTGTGATCAATGATATTACATACTTGAGAGTTTTGATTATTGTTATTACATTATTTAATACTTGGGATTGATGTAAAATGGGGGGGTCACCTCATGTAACCAAACGGAATGTTCAAGAAAGATTATCGCTACAGTCCTCTGTCTCTTTTCTCTAGTCTTGTTGCCGTCTCTCCTGGCTGATCGGGAATCATCTCGCAGCACCCAGAAATGAACATCATTTTATAGGTTCCATCTTCACGCACACACGAGATTATGCAGGAACAGACGAAATAAAAATGCTGGCCGCCATGTTTGTTCTTCCTTTTCTTCACCTGAACTCACTCGCTGAGCACCCACGGTAAGACTACTCTTTCTGGCTTCTAACCACATCCCTCGCTGATCTCAAGATCACATTTCATAGTCTCTCATCCACTGTGGAGGTCGCCTCTCTCTACTTGGCCTCTGAGGTGTCTCATCCTCCTCCTGTGGCTGCACACTCCCCTCCACTGCTTCGCCCTCAACTGGTCTGACGTCGAGAATGTGCCTTGGGACTCCTCCCACCACAATGTTGTTACTAGTGTTCCTCCCAGTCACGCAACCTCTACTCCATTGTGTGTGCAGCGCGCCCCTGGTGGCTTCACCCATACCTCGTCCCCGAGTTTAATTGTCCCTGTGGCGTCTACTTCTCGCCTTGCCGGCTCCACCCTGGGATGTCTCCAGGAATGTGCAAACATTGACAGGTGCGGGACAGTCTCTGGTACTTGTCCCAGTTTACGCGACATGTTATACCAGAAGACGGCTTGCTCAGGTGAGGTGCCTCCTCTTTCCGCAACTGCTTTTTTGGTGCGGTGGCTTCTCTCCACGATACCGTTGCCACTAGGTCTGCAGGCAGCTCTGAAAAATTGTTGGATCTTCCATGTTTTTTGTACTTCTTTCACTGTTACTGACTTGAACGCAGTCCCGTGGTCGGTTAAGAACTCTTCCACGGGGCCTCCCTCCAAAAAAACCTCATCAAGGATTGCCGCTATTTCATTGCCTGTTCCTCCACATAGCTTCTTCCATAGGGCAAATCGCCCGGGCCCACAGTCAATCATTGTCAGGTAAAGTCCACCCCAGTAATGGGTGACATCGCATGCCAGTCTCTCCCAGGTCCCACTCACCTCCAATTGGCCAGCTTCATGCGTTCTTGGAGCAGGATCAATCGACTGACATCTGTCACATGTCCTGACCACTTGCCTCACTTGCTCCTTGGTGATCCTCGGGTCGACTTTTTTCACTAAGTACCAAGTCCTCTCTACCCCCATATGGTGCAAATTGTGCAGTTCTCGCACGCCAACATCATCTAGATCCGATGCAGCAACAACATCTTTCTTTGGCAACAGCCAACTCTTCTTCACTCTCGTGAGAGCATCTGCTCGGTTGTTTTCAGAAGCCACCATGTCTACGCAAAGCTTCAAACAAAACTCTTGCATCAGCTCAGCCAGCATCGCAAGCCTGTGCTTCACTAGCATCTCCACAGCCCCTTTCGTTTTTATCCTTTTTTCGCTTGAAATGAGCGACTTTAGCCAAGCAAACATCGTGGCAGAGTCTGTTTTGATGCCGATGTCATGTAGTCCCCATTTCAAGGCCAGATTGACTCCTTTTATTGTCGCGTCTAATTCCACCATATTGATGTGGCTAATGCCATTCTTTTTCCTCAACCAGGCTGCATCTTCTGCAACTACTCCTCCAATTTCCAAAACGACCCCTGTTGCAATGCTGCTCGCATCGCATCACACGAATCCATCCAATGTTCGCGGTATGTTCCAGGTTCCCCGGACTGGGTCTTGCCATTCTGCTTCTTTCAAGAGCTCTTCTATCATGGCGACCGTTCTTTCTCCCACCTTATCATTCCATCCTCGTCCTTCGGCGTGCCTCTTGATGTAGCTGCATGCTGGTCTAAGCCAGCTAGCAATGGGGTAATGTCCGATCAACTTTCCGCATATGGAAAAAGTTCACGTCTGTTGAGCTCCTGCTTCAGTTGTGGGATCTCGTTTCCCCTGCAAAACTCTAGGCTGCCTGACGCACCTCGTTTCAGTTTTAGGCCCAAAGCAGCCCCTCCGTCTAATTTTTCCGGCTCTTTGGCGACCAACCCGAACCTCTTCAAATGAGCCTCCACCTCCTTGGCAGTTACCACAGTCTCATTCACCAGAATGTCGTCTATGTATGAGCTCACTACCCCATCTCCCTTTCCCATTGTCTCCAGAATTTTCCTGAGAATAGTTGACATAATCTTGGGTGCCGAATTTAACCCGAACCCTACTCGTGTAAGGTAGTAGGTTTTGCCTTTGCACTTGACTAACTGATATTTCCAGAGCTTCTTGGCAACATGGAGTTGCAAATAGGCAGATTTTAGATCTACCAACGTAGATGTGCCATTCATCTGCCTCCATTCCCTAATGGTCTCACTGCACACATCTACGGTGTCGCCTCCCGTATGGCACTTAATATGGCCGTTCAGCTCTCGGAAATCCAGGACCGGTCTTACTTTCCCTTTAGTTGTTTGCTGAACGGCCATCAACAGCAAAATGCCCGACACCACATCATCCGTCCAAGGCATCGGTATCCCCTCCTCAATCCATCGGTCGACTTCCTGCTCAAACTCCTTTCTTGCCCCTCCTCTAAGCGAATTTGTGTAGCACGCCACCCTGTTTGTCAGCGATGGCGCTTGATGTTTCCATGCCCACTCCACCGTCCACCGCTCTCCGTTGTATTCGGCTCAGAAGTCCTGACCTTTGATCGACAATTTTCTTTCCTCCCCGGCCTTGTTGATCCCTCTGAGGGCGTTCTCCGTCACCGCGCACTCAGCTAGTCCGAACCCCATGTTGTCACATGTGATGGTAACACCTCCAAGGCGGCATATAACATCAATTCCAATGATGGCTTGGAAGCCAGGCACTAGGGGATCAGTGACAATTGCATGGACCCTCATCCGACGTTCAGCAATATCAATAGTGACGGTCTTCCTCCCCCGACACTTCACTCGCAACCCATCGAATGCCACTAATTAACCCTTCCCTTTCCATTTTCCGACCAGGGTAGTGTGCACCATGGTAATTGTGCAGCCAGTGTCAATCAGGGCTATAACTTCCCGTCCTTTCACCGCAATCTTCTGTTTGGGCATCTGCTGTGGGTGCACCTCTATTCTCGAATCGGGGCAGCCGCTGGCGCGTCGGCCTCCCCTCGCCAGTTTCCCGAACTTGTGCAGTTTACCGTTAAATGGCCTCTTGGATTGCATTTGTAACACACTGTCCGTTGCAAGAACTTCCTGCAGTCTCTTCTCATGTGTGGTCCCCCACATTCGAAGCATGCGATCCCCGGGTTTGGCAGATTCCTGCCCACATCCTGCTGTACTGTTACTGTCGTTCCTCCAGGCTCCGTGGGCTGGGTGCTCACCAAGATTTTTGCAGTTTTAAACAGCTCACTCACATCCAGCGCCTCCACTCACGGTGCCTGCTGCAACCTTTTCGATATCTCCTCCGGGAACCCGGTAACAAAAGTCATCTTGACTACGTGACTCATGGCATGTCCCCTGATATCCAACAACTCAACCAATCTCCTTATCTCATTCGGGTAGACATCCACAGATTCACCAGTCCACCTCTTTTCTTTCAACTTATTAAAGGCCTCGAAAGGCCCCTCTGCGAAAGCTTCGATCAGTCGCCCCTTGATGGGTTCTGCGTCACCCTGTTCCCGCTCGCTGAGCTCCAAATAGAGGGCCAGTACGTCCCCTTCTAGAAACAGTGGTATTACTGCGGCCACATCATCCAGCTTCTGAATCCTTGCTACAAGGTCCACTTTTTTAAGCCACGCCACAACATCACCGTCCCCATTAAAAGGCTTAATCATGTTGCTAAAGCCTGCTTTGGCCATCGCCGAAATAGCTTGATGTAAAATGGGGGGAGGGGTTCACCTCAAATACACAAACGGAATGTTCAAGAAAGATTATCGCTACAGTCCTCTGTCTCTTGTCTCTACTCTCGTTGCCTTCTCTCTTGGCTGATCGGGAATCATCTCGCAGCACCCAGATATGAACATCGTTTAATAGGTTCCATCTTCACGCACACACGAGATTATGCGAGAACGGACGAAATAAAAATGCTGGCCGACATGTTTGTTCTTCCTTTTCTTCGCCTGAACTCACTCGCTGAGAACCCACGGTAAGACTTCTCTTTCTTGCTTCTAACCACAGTGATTTTTGTTAACTGACATTACATTATTTAACACTTGTGATTTTGTTAACTGATATTACATTTTTAATACTGTCAATTTTTCTACACTGAGATTGAATTATATAATACTTGCGATTTTTGGTCACTGACAATCCATAATTTAATAATTGGGATGTTTGTCCACTGATATTAAATTATTTTCTACTTGGGATTTTTATTCACAGATATACAATTATTTAATTTGTCGACTTTTTTGTCAATCACAACATTATTTAATACTTTGGATTATTTTCAATGATATTACATTATTTAATACTTGGGATTTTTTATTGACTTATATTAAATTATTTAATAATTGGGCTTTTCTCTTCACGGATATTATTTAATAATTGGGATTTTTGTTTCCTGATATTTAAGTATTTAATACTTGGGATTTTTGCGCAATGATATTAAATTATTTAATACTCTGAATTATGTTCACTGATATTATATTATTTAAAATTGCGTGTTTGGTTTACTGATATTATATTATTTAATACTTGGGATTTTTGTCCACTGATATTAAATTATTTGACACATTGGATGTTTGTTCACTGACATTACATTATTTAACACTTGTGATTTTTTTCAATGATATTACATTATTTAATATTTGGGGGTTTTGCCCATTGATATTAAATTATTTAGTTCTTGGGGTTTTTGCCAATTGATATTAAATTATTAAATACTTGAGATTTTTGTCCACTGATATTAAATTGTTTAATAGTTGGGACTTTTTCACTTATATTTAAGTATTTAATACTTGGGATTTTTGTTTACTGACATTCAAGCAGTTTATATTTGTTTTTGTTTTTTACTGATATCTAATTATTTAAAAATCGGGATTTTTGTTCACTGATATTTAATTATTTTATACTTGGGATTTTTGTTCACTGATATTTAATTATTTTATACGTGGGATTTTTGTTCACTGATATTTTTTTTTTTTTTTTTTTTACACAGTGATCACCACTTATCAAGGCCCGGAAGCCACTCAGGGATAAGGGTTATTGCAAGTACATCACGTTAGTGAGGAGATTTTATGAAGTGTTTAATTAGGGGGGCGGTTCATTAGGAATTTGTTAACATTAGACTTGAAGACACCCAAGTTGTAGTCCGGAGAGAAGCAGGCAGACGGAACAGAGTTCCACAGGCGTGCAGTTCTAAGAAAGAAGCTTTGCTCATGAAATCCGCGTTTTGATGTAGGCACAGATATGGAGTGGGGGAAATTTTTCACAGTGGATTCAGCTAGACGGGTGTTTTTCGTGAAAGTTTGGCGAGGGGGGACCAGGGATTGGAGTTCAGACGAGCACCTGCCATGAAAATAACAATAAAACAAGGATAGGCTCGCAACGTCTCTTCTGTGGGAGAGGGGTTGCAGGGTAGAGAAAAGGGCATCCCCCACTAAACCACGAAGTCTATTTTGTACTCTGTCAAGGCATGATAGGCTGTTTTTGGCAGCTCCTGCCCAGATATGGCAACAGTATTCCATCTTTGGCCGTACTTGGCTTTTATATAGATAGAGAATTGCATCAGTATTTAATTATTTTATACTTGGGATTTTTGTACACTGATATTTAATTATTTTATACGGTGGAATTTTGTTCAGTGATATTTAATTATTTTATACTTGTGACTTTTGTTCAGTGATATTTAATTATTTAATACATGTGATTTTTGTTCGCTGATATTTAATTATTTTATACTTCGGATTTTTGTTCACTGATATTTAATTATTTAATACTTGTGATTTTTGTTCAGTGATATTTAATTATCTAATGCATGTGATTTTGGTTCAGTGATATTTAATTATCTAATGCATGTGATTTTGGTTCAGTGGTATTTAATTATTTTATACTTGGGATTTTTGTTCACTGATATTTAATTTATTAATACTTGTGATTTTTGTTCAGTGATATTTAATTATCTAATACATGTGATTTTGGTTCAGTGATATTTAATTATTTTATACTTGGGATTTTTGTTCACTGATATTTAATTATTTTATACTTGGGATGTTTGTTCAGTGATATTTAATTGTTTAATACTTGTGATTTTTGTTCAGTGATATTTAATTATCTAATACATGTGATTTTGGTTTAGTGATATTTAATTATTTTATACTTGTGATTTTTGTTCACTGATATTTAATTATTTAATACTTGGGTTTTTTGTTCACTGATATTTAATTATTTAATACTTGTGATTTTTGTTCACTGATATTTAATTATTTTATACTTGGGATTTTTGTGTCGTAATATTTAATTATCTAATAGATGTGATTTTGGTTCAGTGATATTTAATTATTTTATACTTGGGATTTTTGTTCACTGATATTTAATTATTTTATACTTGTGATTTTTGTTCACTGATATTTAATTATTTTATACTTGGGATTTTTGTTCACTGATATTTAATTATTTTATACTTGGGATTTTTGTTCACTGATATTTAATTATTTTATACTTGGGATTTTTGTTCACTGATATTTAATTATTTAATACTTGTGCTTTTTGTTCAGTGATATTTAATTATCTAATACATGTGATTTTGGTTCAGTGATATTTAATTTTTTTATACTTGGAATTTTTGTTCACTGATATTTAATTATTTTATACTTGGGATTTTTGTTCACTGATATTTAATCATTTAATACTTGTGATTTTGTTCAGTTATATTTAATTATCTTATACATGTGATTTTTGTTAAGTGATATTTAATTATTTTATACTTGGGATTTTTGTTCACTGATATTTAATTATTTTATACTTGGGATGTTTGTTCAGTGATATTTAATTATTTAATACTTGTGATTTTTGTTCAGTGATATTTAATTATCTAATACATGTGATTTTGGTTTAGTGATATTTAATTTTTTTATACTTGTGATTTTTGTTCACTGATATTTAATTATTTAATACTTGGGTTTTTTGTTCACTGATATTTAATTATTTAATACTTGGGATTTTTGTTCACTGATATTTAATTATTTTATACTTGCGATTTTTGTTCACTGATATTTAATTATTTTATACTTGGGATTTTTGTTCACTGATATTTAATTATTTAATACTTGCGATTTTTGTTCACTGATATTTAATTATTTTATACTTGGGATTTTTGTTCACTGATATTTAATTATTTTATACTTGCGATTTTTGTTCACTGATATTTTATTATTTTATACTTGGGATTTTTGTTCACTGATATTTAATTATTTAATACTTGCGATTTTTGTTCACTGATATTTAATTATTTTATACTTGGGATTTTTGTTCACTGATATTTAATTATTTAATACTTGTGATTTTTGATCAGTGATATTTAATTATTTAATACTTGTGATTTTTGTTCAGTGATATATAATTATCTAATACATGTGATTTTGGTTCAGTGATATTTAATTATTTTATACTTGGGATTTTTGTTCACTGATATTTAATTATTTTATACTTGTGATTTTTGTTCACTGATATTTAATTATTTAATACTTTGGATTTTTGTTCACTGATATTTAATTATCTAATACAGGTGATATCTGTTCAGTGATATTTAATTATTTTATACTTGGGATTTTTGTTCACTGATATTTAATTATTTTATACTTGTGATTTTTGTTCACTGATATTTAATTATTTTATACTTGGGATTTTTGTTCACTGATATTTAATTATTTTATACTTGGGATTTTTGTTCACTGATATTTAATTATTTTATACTTAGGATTTTTGTTCTCTGATATTTAATTTTATTATACTTGGGATTTTTGTTCACTGATATTTAATTATTTTATACTTGGGATTTTTGTTACTGATATTTAATTTTTTTATACTTGTGGTTTTTGTTCACTGATATTTAATTATTTTATACTTGGGATTTTTGTTCAGTGATATTTAATTATCTAATACATGTTATCTTTGTTCACTGATATTTAATTATTTTATACGTGGGATTTTTGTTCACTGTATTTTTTTTTTTTTTTTTTTACACAGTGATCACCACTTATCAAGGCCCGGAAGCCACTCAGGGATAAGGGTTATTGCAAGTACATCACGTTAGTGAGGAGATTTTATGAAGTGTTTAATTAGGGGGGCGGTTCATTAGGAATTTGTTAACATTAGACTTGAAGACACCCAAGTTGTAGTCCGGAGGGAAGCAGGCAGACGGAACAGAGTTCCACAGGCGTGCAGTTCTAAGAAAGAAGCTTTGCTCATGAAATCCGCGTTTTGATTTAGGCACAGATATGGAGTGGGGGAAATTTTTCACAGTGGATTCAGCTAGACGGGTGTTTTTCATGAAAGTTTGGCGAGGGGGGACCAGGGATTGGAGTTCAGACGAGCACCTGCCATGAAAATAACAATATAACAAGGATAGGCTCGCAACGTCTCTTCTGTGGGAGAGGGGTTGCAGGGTAGAGAAAAGGGCATCCCCCACTAAACCACGAAGTCTATTTTGTACTCTGTCAAGGCATGATAGGCTGTTTTTGGCAGCTCCTGCCCAGATATGGCAACAGTATTCCATCTTTGGCCGTACTTGGCTTTTATATAGATAGAGAATTGCATCAGTATTTAATTATTTTATACTTGGGATTTTTGTACACTGATATTTAATTATTTTATACGGTGGAATTTTGTTCAGTGATATTTAATTATTTTATACTTGTGACTTTTGTTCAGTGATATTTAATTATTTAATACATGTGATTTTTGTTCGCTGATATTTAATTATTTTATACTTCGGATTTTTGTTCACTGATATTTAATTATTTAATACTTGTGATTTTTGTTCAGTGATATTTAATTATCTAATGCATGTGATTTTGGTTCAGTGATATTTAATTATCTAATGCATGTGATTTTGGTTCAGTGGTATTTAATTATTTTATACTTGGAATTTTTGTTCACTGATATTTAATTATTTTATACTTGGGATTTTTGTTCACTGATATTTAATCATTTAATACTTGTGATTTTGTTCAGTTATATTTAATTATCTTATACATGTGATTTTGGTTCAGTGATATTTAATTATTTTATACTTGGGATTTTTGTTCACTGATATTTAATTATTTTATACTTGGGATGTTTGTTCAGTGATATTTAATTATTTAATACTTGTGATTTTTGTTCAGTGATATTTAATTATCTAATACATGTGATTTTGGTTTAGTGATATTTATTTTTTTTATACTTGTGATTTTTGTTCACTGATATTTAATTATTTAATACTTGGGTTTTTTGTTCACAGATATTTAATTATTTAATACTTGGGATTTTTGTTCACTGATATTTAATTATTTTATACTTGGGATTTTTGTTCACTGATATTTAATTATTTAATACTTGGGATTTTTGTTCACTGATATTTAATTATTTAATACTTGTGATTTTTGTGTCGTAATATTTAATTATCTAATAGATGTGATTTTGGTTCAGTGATATTTAATTATTTTATACTTGGGATTTTTGTTCACTGATATTTAATTATTTAATACTTGTGATTTTTGTTCAGTGATATTTACTTATTTAATACTTGTGATTTTTGTTCAGTGATATATAATTATCTAATACATGTGATTTTTGTTCAGTGATATTTAATTATTTTATACTTGGGATTTTTGTTCACTGATATTTAATTATTTTATACTTGTGATTTTTGTTCACTGATATTTAATTATTTAATACTTTGGATTTTTGTTCACTGATATTTAATTATCTAATACAGGTGATATCTGTTCAGTGATATTTAATTATTTAATACTTGGGATTTTTGTTCACTGATATTTAATTATTTTATACTTGGGATTTTTGTTCACTGATATTTAATTACTTTATACTTGGGATTTTTGTTCACTTATATTTAATTATTTAATACTTGGGATTTTTGTTCACTGATATTTAATTATTTTATACTTAGGATTTTTGGTTCTCTAATATTTAATTTTTTTATACTTGGGATTTTTGTTCACTGATATTTAATTATTTTATACTTGGGATTTTTGTTACTGATATTTAATTTTTTTATACTTGTGGTTTTTGTTCACTGATATTTAATTATTTTATACTTGGAATTTTTGTTCAGTGATATTTAATTATCTAATACATGTTATCTTTGTTCACTGATATTTAATTATTTTATACGTGGGATTTTTGTTCACTGATATTTAATTATTTTATACTTCGGATGTTTGTTCAGTGATATTTAATTATTTAATACTTGTGATTTTTGTTACCCTGATATTTAATTATTTAATACTTGGGTTTTTTGTTCACTGATATTTAATTATTTAATACTTGGGATTTTTGTTCACTGATATTTAATTATTTTATACTTGGGATTTTTGTTCACTGATATTTAATTATTTAATACTTGCGATTTTTGTTCACTGATATTTAATTATTTTATACTTGGGATTTTTGTTCACTGATATTTAATTATTTTCTACTTGTGATTTTTGTGTCGTAATATTTGATTATCTAATAGATGTGATTTTGGTTCAGTGATATTTAATTATTTTATACTTGGGATTTTTGTTCACTGATATTTAATTATTTAATACTTGTGATTTTTGTTCAGTGATATTTAATTATTTAATACTTGTGATTTTTGTTCAGTGATATATAATTATCTAATACATGTGATTTTGGTTCAGTGATATTTAATTATTTTATACTTGGGATTTTTGTTCACTGATATTTAATTATTTTATACTTGTGATTTTTGTTCACTGATATTTAATTATTTAATACTTTGGATTTTTGTTCACTGATATTTAATTATCTAATACAGGTGATATCTGTTCAGTGAAATTTAATTATTTAATACTTGGGATTTTTGTTACTGATATTTAATTATTTTATACTTGTGATTTTTGTTCACTGATATTTAATTATTTTATACTTGGGATTTTTGTTCACTGATATTTAATTATTTTATACTTGGGATTTTTGTTCTCTGATATTGAATTTTTTTTATACTTGGGATTTTTGTTCACTGATATTTAATTATTTTATACTTGGGATTTTTGTTACTGATATTTAATTTTTTTATACTTGTGGTTTTGTTCACTGATATTTAATTATTTTATACTTGGGATTTTTGTTCAGTGATATTTAATTATCTAATACATGTTATATTTGTTCACTGATATTTAATTATTTTATACTTGTAATTTTTGTTCACTGATATTTAATTATTTAATACTTTGGATTTTTGTTCACTGATATTTAATTATCTAATACAGGTGATATCTGTTCAGTGATATTTAATTATTTAATACTTGGGATTTTTGTTACTGATATTTAATTATTTTATACTTGTGATTTTTGTTCACTGATATTTAATTATTTTATACTTGGGATTTTTGTTCACTGATATTTAATTATTTTATACTTGGGATTTTGGTTCACTGATATTTAATTATTTTATACTTGTGATTTTTGTTCACTGATATTTAATTATTTTATACTTGGGATTTTTGTTCAGTGGTATTTAATTATTTTATACTTGTGATTTTTGTTCACTGATATTTAGATATTTTATACTTGGGATTTTTGTTCAGTGATATTTAATTATTTTATACTTGTGATTTTTGTTCACTGATATTTAATTATTTTATACTTGGGATTTGTGTTCAGTGATATTTAATTATTTTATACTCGGGATTTTTGTTCAGTGATATTTAATTATTTTATACTCGTGATTTTTGTTCACTGATATTTAATTATTTTATACTTGGGAGTTTTGTTTACTGATATTTAATTATTTTATACTTGTTATATTTGTTCATTGATATTTAATTATTTTATACTCGTTATGTTTGTTCACTGATATTTAATTTTTTTATACTTGTGATTTTTGTTCAGTGATATTTTATTATCTAATACATCTGATTTTGGTTCAGTGATATTTAATTATCTAATACATCTGATTTTGGTTCAGTGATATTTTATTATCTAATACATCTGATTTTGGTTCAGTGATATTTAATTATTTTATACTTGGGATTTGTGTTCACTGATATTTAATTATTTAATACTTGTGATTTTTGTTCAGTTATATTTAATTATCTAATACATGTGATTTTGGTTCAGTGATATTTAATTATTTTATACTTGGGATGTTTGTTCACTGATATTTAGTTATTTAATACTTGCGATTTTTGTTCACTGATATTTAATTATTTTATTTTTGGGATTTTTGTTCAGTGATATTTAATTATCTAATACTTGAGATTTTGTTTTACTGATATTTAATTATTTTATACTTGGGTTTTTTGTTCACTGATATTTAATTATTTTATACTCGTGATTTTTGATCACTGATATTTAATTATTTTATACTTGTGATTTTTGTTCACTGATATTTAATTATTTTATACTAGTGATTTTTGTTCACTGATATTTAATTTTTTTATTCTTCGGATGTTTGTTCACTGATATTTAATTATTTCATACTTCGGATTTTTGTTCACTGATATTTAAGTATTAATTACTTGGGATTTTTTTTCACTGATGTTACATTTTTATACTTGTGATTTTTGTTCACGGACATTACATTATTCTTAACTTGGGATGGTCGGAGATTGATATAGCCTTATTTTATACTTGTGATTTTTGTTCACTGACATTACACTATTTAAGACTTTGTTTTCCGTTTATTGGTATTATATGTTTTTATACTTCGGATGTTTGTTCACTGACATTAAATTACTTAATACTTGCTATTATTCACCGATATTGCTCGATTTAATACTTGGGATGTTCATTAACTAATATTTCATTATTTAACACTTGAAGTTTTCGGACTGAGAATACATTATTTTACACTTTGGTATTTTGTTAACTGACAATATACTATATTAATCGTGGGATTGTTATAAACATATATTACATTATTTAATACTTGGGAATTTTATTCACTGAAATTACACTATTTATACTTGGGATATTCGTTCACTGATTTTACATCATGTAATACTTCGAATTGTTGTACACAGACATTACACTATTAAGTTCTTGGGATTTTTGTTCACTGATATTACACTGTTAAATACTTGTGATTTTTGTTAAAAAAATTTTTTTTACTGACATCACCACTTATCAATGCAAAAAGTCCACTCAAAGATAAGAGTTAAAGAGTGGACAATAGAAATTCTACAATATAATAATATTTAGTAATGAAAGTTCAGTAAATCTGTTAACTCATATGGAATGGCTCATCAAGTACTTCTTTACGTTAGGCTTGAACACAACCGTATTGTAGTCAGCTGGAAATCAGGAAAACGGAAGATAATTTCATAGGCGTGCAGTTATCAGGAAAGAACTTTGTTCATGGAATACACGTTTAGGTTTAGGCACAGATAAAAAGTGGGTGAAATTAGTGATTGTGTTTTCTGCTAGACGAGTGTTTCTTGTGAATGTTTGGCGATGAGGAGATCATAGAGTAGATATGAGTCGTGTAATTGGCATGAAAATAACGATAAAACAGAGACAAACTCGCAACATCTACCTTTGAGAAACTGGTTGCAGGGAAGATAATAGTACATTCTCTACGAGTCTACGAAATCTATTTTGAACTCTATCAAGGCAAGATACGCCTTTCTAGCAGTTCCTGCCCAGATGTGGCAATAGTACTTTATCCTTGGACGTACCTGGATCCTATATACATAGAAAATTGCATCCGGCCTAAGATATCTGCTTGATCGATTGAAGGAACCTACAAGTTTTCAAGCGGCCTTGGCAACGGATTTTATGTATATGTTCCATTTAAGATCAGGAGGTTGTCTAAACATGAGACCTCCCCAAGACTGGAGCCATTACTTCAATTGATGCCCTATGGGGACCAGAGCGTTGGTGATGTGAATATTAAAACTTGGGTTTAGATGCATTGAAAGTAACAAGCCACCTCTTTCGCCATTGTACCACTTTCTCAAGATCAGATGCGAGAGAATCCGAGAGAAATTGGTCGTTCACGGTCTTAGATGTACTACCATACATAGAAGTGTCATCAGCATAAATGTCTATGAATGATGTAAGGATGGTATTTAGAAGATTATTAATGTAGATCAGGAAGACAGTTGCACCCAGGAGGGACCTCTGAGGGACTCCAGCATCAATACTGTGAGTTTCTGATTTCTGCCAATCAACCACTACTTTTATGCTCCTATCAGAGAATTGAAAAAAAAATTTCCAGCTATTCCGTAGCTGACTATCTTGTGAAGTAAGCCTTTCTGCTATACTCTAAGGCCTTTTATATGTCATGAGAAATTGCCCTAGTAAGGAAGCTTCCCTCGAGGGATTCGTTAATCGTATGAGATATAACTGTAAGCACATCTTCTGTAGATCTAACAGAATGACAACCATATTATACATGTCACTAAGAAGTTTATTTTTGCTGAGATAGTTGATTACTTCTATATTTAACACAGATTCCAGCAACTTACTCATGACGCACAGGAGATACATTTGTCTGTACTGCCAGGGAGATGAGCGAACACCTGAATTCTTAAATACAGGGCATACTGATGAGATTTTTCAAGGTTATTGGAAGCAATTCTCCAAAAGACCACATTAAAACAGTAACAGTTAAGGATGAGCGATAGTTCCGGTTGAAGTCTTTTGACTACTATAATTGAAATACCGTCATGGTCGGTTGCTTTAGTCAAATAAATGTATTTGATTTACTTGGTAATATTATGTATGGATATTGGTATATCACATAACGCGTTTTCTGATACAGGAGAAATATTGGGGGTTGGCGACATTGTGCGCAAAGTGTAGAACTAGTTGCAAAGTTCTTGGCACTGATATTACAAACTTGGGATGTGTTGTCACTGATATTGCATACTTGGGATGTGTTATCACTGATATTACATACTTGGGATGTGTGATCACTGATATTACATACTTGGTTTGTTTGATCACTGATATTACATACTTGGGATGTTTGATCAATGATATTACATCTTTGGGATGTTTGATCACTGATATTACATACTTGGTTTGTTTGATCACTGATATTACATACTTGGGATGTTTGATCAATGATATTACATCTTTGGGATGTTTGATCACTGATATTACATACTTTGGATGTTTGATCACTGATATTACATACTTGGGAGTTTTGCTATTACATTATTTAATACTTGGGATTTTTGTTAACTGACATTACATTATTTAACACTTGTGATTTTGTTAACTGATATTACATTATTTAATACTTGCGATTTTTCTCCACTGAGATTAAATTATATAATACTGGAGATTGTTGGTCACTGACAAAACATTCTTTAATACTTGGGATGTTTGTCCACTGATATTAAATTATTTTATACTTGGGATTTTTGTTCACAGATATACAATTATTTAATATGTGTAATTTTTTGTCACTTTCCAAAAATTGTTTAATACTTTGGAATATTTTCAATGATATTACATTTTATGGGATTTTGTCCTCTGATTTTACATTATTTGATACTTTCGATTTTTTCATACTGATATTAAATTATTTAATACTCTGAATTATGTTCACTGATATATTATTTAAAACATGGGTGTTAGCTTTACTGTTATTATATTATCTAATACTTGGGATTTTTGTCCACTGATATTAAATTATTTAATACCTGGGTTTTTTGTTCACTGCCATTACAGTATTAAATACGTGTGATTTGTTTTTTTCAATGATATTACATTATTTAATACTTGGGGTTTTTAAATGACTTATATTAAATTATTTAATAACAAGCTGTACCCTGCCACGCGTTGCTGTGGCTCAATTTAGTGTAATGGAAAAGTTTAATAAAAAGAGAAAATGCATGTTTCTTACATTCTTAGTACAGCAATCCACTTAAAAAAAAAATAAAAAAATGAACAAAAATGTTACTCTTGCAGAATTGGATCCTGATCCTCAAGATTACCGTCAATCACGGCTTCGGCTCGACCAACAATCAGTGGATAAAGCTAACGTTTAAACGCTAAATGTTTTTTTTTTGTTTGTTTTTTTCTGTATACAAAAATTTGAGTTAGTAATTAATATTTGAGTGATGGGAGGAAATACTATACACAGATTCGAAAAACTTGTCCAAAAACAAATGAAAGCAAAGATAAGGTAAGTTACATTTCTACCTAACTGGATAATTGTTTAGTGTTTTTATGTAAGGTAAAATGTTTAATCGGTGGGAAAAACAGAAATGGTTGCAGACTGTTGAATACGTTAAGTTTGGAAAATTAATTTGAAAACGTAAAACTATACAATACAGTGTCAAAAACCCACCGAATATGTTACCATGACATAGGCTGACATAATCGGTGGGTTTGTGACAGTATTTTGTATATTTTTTTGGTTTTAACTCACTTTTTCAAACTTAACATAATCAACAGTGTCCACCACCATTTGTATCTTTCACATACACCGATAAACACTGTTTTTCGAGCTGACTAAACGTTACATTAAATGAAAAGTGTTTGTATTAACAGATACAAAGAATTTGTCAAAAATGAATATATAACAAATAAATGTTATCAAAGACAAGAAAAGTAAATGTTCTACCTAAATGGATAAGATTGTAGTGTTTTTATGTAATGTATAATGTTTAATCAGTTCAAAAACATGCAGTGTTTATCGGTATATTTGAAAAATACAAATGGCGGCAGACTGTATCGAGCACGTTAAGTTTGGGGAAATATTGGGAAAATGAGTTTAAACTCAAAAAACTATACAAAATACTGTTAGGAACTCACTCAATATATGTTATTGTGATGTAGGCTGACATATAATCAGTGGTTTAAAATTTTGATCGATACAGGTAACGACTTTTAAGAGTTCCTTTTAGTGATTACCTGGTTTGAGGATATTATACAACTAAATGGCAAATCTGCCCCCAAAATCTGGTATTATTTTACTTTAAGGCCCGTATCATGTTCCTATATAACGAAATATTTTATTGTAGATTTCAGTGTACTAAAAACGAATCTGCAAACCGTTTCCGTAGCAAAAAGAAAGTTTTCATGGTATGAAGAAATTACTTTTTCGAAAAGTGAGTGATCACTTTTCAATGTAAATTTAACTTAGAATGAGCACCCACTTTCTGGTCACCTGAGAGAGGGGCATTTTTCTGTGTGTGTGTGGGGGGGGGGTTGGCGGCCGACCCCCCGCCTCTCCAACCAATTTAAGCAGGGAATTTTAAAGGATTTTCCAAGGGTAGAAAGAAAGCCCCCACCCCAAAAATCGTGGTCAGAAAGTGAGTGATCATTTTACGTTAAATTATTATGGAAAAGTGATCCTTCACTTTTTAAACTAACATTTCTACCTATCTTGGAAAGTACTCGTTTGCCTTAATTATAAAGGTTATTTTCGTGTTCAGCGACCCCGAAAACCTTTATGAGTGGTGATTTTAAAGGAATTTTCGAGGGTGGAGTAATTCCTCATATTTACCTTTTTTTTTTTTCCAATAACATAAGAAATCAAGAATTAGACAAATTTATGGTGCAAATGCACTTACCGATTCGTACTATTTTTTAAATCGTATTTCCAAGTTTCATTAAAGTTTTTTTTTTATTATTCAATTGTATTCTAAATAATGTTAATGCTTCTGTACTGTTCCTTGTCTGCTTAAGTTTAATTTTTGTTTATTAAATTGTTAGGTGAAAGTCCAGAATAGTTACATTACACCCTCTTCTCCCCATGTTAAGAATTGCTTTTTAAATAATAACGTTATTATTTCAGCACGGATCAATAAGTGCACAAGTACCCAATTTCTTTAATAAAGAAAAAGCATTCATATTTTAGAATAGATGCAAAACTCCTTCCCCATGTTAAGAATAGCTTTCTAAATAACGATATTATTTCAGCACGGTACCTTCTTTGCATAAGTACTGTCTTTTGTTTATTAAATTGTTAGGTGAAAATATAAAATAGTTACAGAACACTCTCCCTTTCCCATGTTAAGAATGGCTTTCTTAATAGCGTTATTTCAGCACGGTATCTCTGCATAAGTACTATCTTTTGTTTATTAAATTGTTAGGTGAAAATATAGAATAGTAAAAATACGTCCTCCCCATGTTAAGAATGGCGTTCTAACTAACGTTATTATTTTATTATTATATCATTATGGTACTTTCTCTGCATAAGTACCATGTTTTGTTTATTACATTGTAAGGTTAAAGTACAGTACTCATGCAGAGAGTGATCCGTGTTGTAATAATAACGTTAATATTTACAAAGCCATTCTTAACATTGGGGGGGGGGAGGGTGTATTTTAACCTTACAATTGAATAAAAAAAACATATAATAAAACTGTAATTAAACCTCGAAATACGAATTAAAAAACAGCGCGGACAAAAAAAATATGTACTTTACCAACAAATCTTATATCGAAAAAAAAAAAATTGAAAAAGCAAGAGACAAACTTTTTTTGGCCTTATATAATAAAGAAAATAATGTGTAAATTAAAAAATTGTGAAGATAAAACAATGAATTATGTTTCTTTGTTTTTTTTTTACTTATCGAGTAAACAGAAAATGAAATCTTTCATCAATTCGTATATTAAATTATTTAATAATTGGGATTTCTCTACACTGATATTATTAAATAATTGGCATTTTTGTTGTCTGATATTTAAGTATTTAATACTTGGGATTTTTGAGCACTGATATTAAATTATTTAATACTCTTAATTATGTTCACTGATATTATATTATTTAAAACTTGCGTGTTTGTTTTACTGATATTATATTATTTAACACTTGGGATTTTTGTCCACTGATATTAAATTATTTGATGCATGGGATGTTTGTTCACTGACATTACATTATTTAATACTTGGGAGATTTGTTCACTGATATTACATTAGGTAATACTTGGGAGATTTGTTCGCTACATTACATTATCTAATATTTGGGATTTTTATAAACTGACATAACATTATTGAATATTTAGGATTTATGTTCACTGATATCATATTTTTAATAGTGGGTTTTTTTTCTAGTCATTACATAATTAAATACTTGGGATTTTTTTTCATTGACATTATACTATTTCATACTTGGGATTTGTGATTACTGACAGTATATTATTTAATACTTGCTATTTTTACACTGATATTACATTGTTTTATATTTTTGATTTTAATTAACTGACATTACATTATTGAATACGTAGGATTTTCGTTCACTGCTAATAATGCTATGTATGTTTGTTCACTGACATTACATTATTTAATACTTGGAATTTTTGTCTACTGATATTACTCTGTTTAATACTTGTGATTATTTTTCATTGGTATTTCACTATTGCGTACTTGGGATTTTTGTTCAGTTACATTACACAATTTTATACTTGGCATTTTGGTTTACTGACATTACATTATTATTATCTTCTATTCGCGCACACAGTCTAGAACTTCTAGATGTGCCTGTTATTTCTGTTTTTTTTTCTGTTTGTATTATGTAAGGGAAATCCGTATGCTGCATTTCTTAGGTTTTCATATCATTGCTCTCTATCAAATACATTTCAGTAGAACTCATCGAATTGTTAATCGATTATAATAACAGGTTTATATTCATAGGTTTCGACAACATAAGGCGATATTATACCGAAATGAGCTCTTATTGTCACCATCTTTAATTCGTACTCCCGCCATTTTCCGTCAGCCGATTTTCGCTCTTCTCACGCCCGGCACTGTAATCAATGCTCAATGGTGGAGTGGGTGGCTGTCGCAAAAACATACGCCATCAATACAGCAAGCAGCTGGGCATTCGACACCATTTGTGGATTGTTCAATCATAGTGCATGTCACTATAAAACTATTGGTATCATGCATTCCAGCAAATGACTAGCGTGTACTGACAAGAATGTTTTAGAACGGATGATGTTTTACAGCCTTTGTATGGAATCCATTTCATCTAAACTCAAAGTTTAAACAAAAGTATGGTAGTAGTCCTAGCTAGGCCCTCGAGGTTTGGAGCATTATGATTAGAATGCCGTCGAGGCTAGTTGCTTTACTGAAATCAAGATTAGTTCATAAGTTTGTCAGTTGCACGCAAAGTTATCTGGTTATCGCATAGATTGAATCTAGTCAAAAGAGAAAATATGAGGGTTATAGACGTTCTCTGTGGAAAGGATATTATTTGCTGCTTAATTCTTCGAAAATTGTTTACTTTTTCATGTGCTGAAAGAAATACCTCAAGCTAATGTATGATGGTTAGGATAAATGGCACGCCTCTGTTCCCGGAGCACAGTTTTATTCGCCAAAACTCCTGAGAACCAAACCGCTGCCTAGCTACTTTGTATGAGATGGACTAAGAATACTAATATCTCGCACGATTTATTACACTTTTACGGTAATTTCTGGCAAATTTAAACATGTCTATAATTTCATAACGGCTATTTTGTTAAAACCAATGAAAATAAATATTTCTTTGCGTCACATTTCGGAGGAAATAATTGCGGACATTTAGATTTTCGATGGAATTTCTTTGAGGTTATAGAGTGGTCTACATAGACAGTTAACCGTTCAGTAAGGTATGCTGTTATAAAGAAGACAATTATAACCCATGCAATGCAGGTATCAATTTTACATAAATGTTCGGAAGTAATTCTAGTCTGCCATAGAGTATCCATATACTGGACGACGAAAAGGTATATTTGGGGACTTATTACATTTTGTTTTTATTTCGAAAGGTTAGTGATAACTAAATTCCAACTATTACAGAATGGAGGATGAACACAGTTGTAAGAAAATGTTCAGGATGCGATGCCAATCAGTCCGTGTGTGATCGTGAACAGTTTCCGTTAAACGATAAGAAGTATTGACATCACGAGTGTCCGCTCCTTGACACCATTCTTGTTTGAAAAGACTACCATTACAACTTGTTAAAAGTAATGTATTCACGGACATGAAAACCAGCCGATGGGTTTAAGAAATAGGATGTGGTAAATTTTCTCAAAGATACACTCAATTATATTAACTCCTCAGTAATGGGGGAATAGAGCCAAATAAAAATGAGGTACATTAAGGGCGTGCTACTCGGAACCACATATAATTCTCTTGAAATGGCCCTGCGAGTTAGATACACATTTTCCATTCCCAAAATTATTTTGGGGGTTCGATTTTGGTGTTAGTATCATGTATCTTTTGTATCTTTAACTTTTTAGCAGATCTTTGATATTGGAGAAACAACACTATCTATGGTATACTGGATTACAAATTAGGGTTCTGAATTTTATTTTGAAATATTTCTAAAGACATTTCATAGAGGATTATAGAAATGTTTTGAAAAAGTCAGACAAAAAAAAGAAAAGAAAATGAAAAATAGAAAAGTAGCAGGAAGTAGTTTTTTTTTAACTAAAGAGAAAAAGCAATTGCATTACTCACTAATATGCCATTGAGGGGGCCATCCATAAACGACTTCGGGGAAAAATACCATACAAAAAATTGGAATGAAACAGCCCTTATAACATTCGCCTGTTGATATGGCGGCCATCTCAGAGTTATCCCGAGCTCGGCTCCGTGACTATCAATCAGTAAATGTCACTGCCGGTAAAATGTGTACTTCTAACACTTTTACCACAAATAGAGATTTAGAAAGAGAAAATAATGGAATCGCAAGCAACCGCGAAGGAAAATACTGCATGTTTTGTATTCGCTGAGGTTGATTTAAATGGGTTCATCCAGAATATATAAATGTTAACATTTACATTTGTCGCTGGTATAAATATATATGCATTGGCAGCGAAGTAAAAACAACACCACACTTAATCGACAAAAATGTATTGCATTTATTTCACACACAGGTGGTACTGATAAAGTATGACTATGTTTTCTGAGAGTCGCATAAAGTACAGGGCGTATTTGTTTCATATGTCGAACGGTGTACGAATGGTGGGACAACCTGCCTCTCTCCGTCCGACTGTCTGTTTCGTTGTAAGGATCTTATTTTTTCCTATTTGAATGTTTACTAGTGAATTTGTCACGTGTTTAAAACTTTGACAGATATTCTCTTACATATTTCCATGTCAAATTATGCATTCTGTTTGCTATTGATTGCAATCTGAAATACTTTAAATTGAATCCATATGTGTGGGCGCAACACATCGAATTTCTCCTTCTTCCAGGGATTGCCTTTCAATATCGTACATTGGAGACATTGCCTGAAGATTTTTCTTCTCTCTTTCTCAGAATCTTACTGATTATAAATAAGGCCTAAGGAACAATATAGGAGAAGTGGAATTGCAAAGTTGCCGATAAAAGGCGACCAAAATTAATTTCTATTCTTTCTATGTTTGGAGTGTTCAACGATCAGGGTCACTCATATAAGGTCCTTCAAGGTGCGATTGTGGCTTTATATACTACTTCTCTTTGTAGGCATTGTTGATTAACTGGGCATTCCGATTTGTTATTGCAGTTGCACTTGTTCTTGTTGGTGTTGTTTGTATTTTCATCTTTGTTAAGTATTTGTCTGTTATGTTTTTGATTATTTGTTCTAGGTTGTCTGTACAACTGAAGCTGATTTTAATTGTGTTTTTGTTGAAGATTTTGTGTAGTAAGTGGCTGGGTGAAAAGTTGTTGTTTATTAGTTGGAAGAATTTAGTGCCAAGCTTTGTTTAGACCATTGTATTGAAGTTGGAGGGGGTTGAACCAAATTATTTTCCTAGTTCTATTTCTCTTGTTTGAGGTGTTGGGCTGATTAGGTTTAATGTAATTGAAGGTACTGATTGGGTGGCCACTTTCCTTAGGTGTATTTTCGTAGAATGATTTGTGTTTGTTAAACATTTCGAGTTTAGAAGAGTTGGTTCTAAGTCTTTTTTCCGAGAGATATGGGGATGTGTTTAATTATATGTTTTGGGTGGTTTGATAGTGGGTGTATATAGAGTGTATAAGAATTATCCTTGATGTAGGGTTCATATGTGTTGCTTGAGAGGTTGAGAGTTACATCGAGAATGTTGACGATTTTTATGTTGGATATAGTGTCTAGTTTTAGGCCTATTCTGTCCATTTCTTTAGTTAAGGTTTTCTTTATTTTTTTACACGTTGGGCAATTTGAGTTTTCCATTATTATGAGGCCATCGTCTCTATATAGTTCTATGTTTATTTTATTTATAGTGTTAGGTTGTATAGAATGAAAAGACCGACTAGATCAGTTGCTTCTGCTGAGTCTGCCGCTCCCATTGAGAAGTCGAATGACCCGGATTGGTTCTTTTTAGTCCATTGCGTGCCTTGGCTAATTAGAACTGTTTTTCTGGACTTTTTATAATGTCCATTCCGGATGGTTTTAGGTCGAAGAGTAGAGAGGCAAATTCCAAGGCTCCGTCAAACAGTTCCTAAGATATGGAAGGATAGTAGCTTTCAATATCGAACTGGATGAAGA
>NC_136492.1:130644518-130672018 GCF_053919585.1 Euprymna scolopes
TGCCCCCTCCCCCAAATGCCCCACCTCTGGGAAAAAAATCTTCCCCATACTAGGAACCGATCCTGGGTCTGGCCATACCCACATTGAGAGACAAATAAACAGAAACATTAAAAAATCGCCTATACATATATTAAATACACCCCTCTTTCTAAACAAACATAATATAAGGAATACCCGAAAAGACTAAAACGAAAATCACAATACTAAAATCCGAGAATCCAAAAAATAAATATCAAAATAGAATGAAAGCACCCCTACTCTCATTTCAGAAGAACTGGTCCCCCCTCCTCACACATACACATTAGTAACGACCTCGGATCACAGTCGCCTCTCTAAGAAAGCAAATAACCTCATAACACTATAAAACAATATACACATTCGCAAACCAATAAAATCAAACACACACACGCGCACACACACACACGCGCACACACACACACACGCCTTACCCCACCCTAAAGGAAAAGAAAAAAACATTAGCAGAAAGAGAGAGCGACTACAACCAGGTCAGCGGCCTCCCTCGACTAGCCCAATAAAAGAGTAATACAAATTGAGCATGCCAATGAATAATAAACACTTACAAGCCCACCGCTTGGAAAAACTTCAAATTAACAACGAAAATTGCCACTTTTACATCTCCAACACATTTGAAAATAATTTCTGACAAGGACGCTTCACAGAACGTCTGAAACGCGCGTAAAAACGATGTCAATGACTTAAAAACATTATTACAATGATCCAAATATAATTCTCAATGAAAAACCAAGACACGGAATAATAAAATAATGTTAAAAAATACACATTGTTGGTGACTACTTCCTTATATATATATATATATATATATATATATATATATATATATATATATATATATATATATTTATATATATATATATGCATAAAAGGGAAGAACCTAAAAGAGTAAAACCGAAAAAATAAAATCAACGTTTCGTGCCCATTTAAGGGGACACCATCAGGATTTCTAGGCTAGGATTTGCAGGAAGACGGTCATATATCACATGCGAAAGAGAAGTTCAGTTCTCTCTTTGTTCTGGAGAGAAACAATTTTATGATGAAAAGAGAATTTATATCTAGTGTGTGTGGAAGGGGGTCGGGTTATATACATATATGCATTTTTGTATCAACCAGGATCTAAATTAATGTTTTGTTCATTTATTATTATATTACCTATGATTGGGGCTACACCATACAATCCCTTTCTTTGGTTGATGGTGTTATGTTTGAAATTAAAGCAGATTCAATAAGTCTCCGTTTTGCTATATCTGGGATGGATTTTAAGAGTTTTTCACGAAAGAGTGACTATGTTCGACACAGTGGGAAAAGAGTGCATTAAAGGGGTTGGCATTTCTTATGCCCCTTTTATGTTCGCTTTGTCTGATTTACAAATTTCGCTGTGTCTCACCTATGTATGATTTTTTGCAATCATTACATGGGATGGAGTAAATACCGGCCTTGGAAGTGGAGATTTCAGCGGAATGCTTGCTAGTTTTTAAAGTTCGCTTTATAGTTGAGGAAGTGGTTTGTACTGTTTGTATGCCTAGATTATTAAGAGTATTGCAAATTGTGTCGTTGTTAGTGCGGGTAGGTATAAGAAGATGTCTATTTAGTAGTGGTGTATCTGCTGTGTTCTGCTTTTGTTTGTCTATGTTTGACTATATTTTGATGGCCTTTTTCTTTGTTTTAGAGATAAGCTAAGTTGGGTATTGTAAAAGTTTTAGTGATTCGTTGATATGTATGATTTAATTTTCGAGATATTGAGGGCTGCAGATTCTAAGGGCACGTAAAAAAACGATGATCATGCCCGTTTGTATTTTCTTACTGTGGTGCGAGTAGTAGTGTATATTAACTACGGATAAAAGCTTTTCACGTACACTTTGATCAGCCAGCCTGGACACATCAACCCGCCTGGGAATCCAAACACCACCCAACCTACACTCCCCATTTTACAGACCTTCAACTTCCCGCGAACCAAAAATTAATCTGTGCCGCATTCAGCTCCACGCATAACACGCACACTACATACGTCCTTCAAATCTGCCTTCCTGGAAATAATGTAATCGATCAAGTGACCTTGTTTTGAACGAGGATGGGTCCAGGTAAACCTATGGACGTCTTTGTTACTGAAGAAAGTGTTACAGATAGCAAGGTCAAACTGAGTGCATAGATGGAGAAGATACAGACCATTACTCTTGACCCTACCTACACCAAATCGGCCGAGTGAGTCCCAGGTGTGATGAACCTTGCCAACCCTTGCATTTAGATCACCCATGAGTAAGATCTTCTCAGATAAAAGAATAGAGGAAATGGTACGACTGAGATCTAGGTAAACCTCCGTGATGGTGTCTTCATCATGACCCATGGTAGGAGCATACACAGATGAAATCGTCATATACCTACTGTGTGCAAGAGGGAAGCGCATCATCATAATTCTGTCACTTACACAGATTGGCTGTTCAATCCTCTTCACCAAATCAGAACGCACTGCAAAGCCAATTCCACCTTCTCATCTCAGCCCCGGTGGTTTTCCTTTCCAAAAAAGGTGTATCCCGAGCCCACTTCCACGAATTGATCTTCAGCACTCAATCGTGTTTCAGACAATGCCGCAATGTCTATGCTGTACGCAGCGAGCTCTCTTGCAACAATAGTTGTCCTACGCTCAGGTCTTTCATTATCCATGACATATAGCTAAGTTCTAACATTCCACGTAGCAACAGTTAGGTTATTCCTCTCCTGATAAAATTAGGATTTTCCTTGTTTATTATTGTTTCTACTGCAAATATAGAGCAGCCCCGACCGCAGGAAACCGACCAGCTAATAAACGGGTAGACACTTTTTAGGTCACCTTTTCTAGACCCTTCTCAAATGCATGGGTTAGCAGTGCACCTCTAGAAAAGGCTGCTCAGCCGCCAGATCATCCACCGAAGTTGCTTCCACCCTGTAAGCGATTTAGTCGACGATGTTAGATTAATCACTGGCCGCCTATGTGCAGATTTGCAGCTATGCACTTTCAGCCCGCTAAGCCTGTGCACGTCACCACTAGCATATCGCCATAGGACTTTTTTCTTTTTTTCTTCTTCGAAAGATATCCGCACATAAAGATCGCGAAACAACATGCTTGTGCTACACATATTGTACCCTCTCACACCCTACCACTGGTTGCACAGTGACAAACTGATATAGTGAGATGACTGCGCAGTGGAATAGTGTGCATGTTTTATTATCACGGAGTTTTACCTCTCCGGCAGCTGGACATACACACACACATACACATAAACAAGCAAACATGCATATATATATATATATATATATATATATATATATATATATATATCAAGTTCTCACAATATAGTAACCCTCCAGAACTTGAGAGGGAGGCTAACAAGTACTACACCTTGCCCAAGGCTGACCAGAAACTATGCAAGACAGAGGCGTTCATCTCCCTGAGATATTAGGTTACCCGCATACCCATACATAAATATATATACATACATACGTAAAAATTATTCCCAACAAGCATTTAGGTAAAAATGCACTTTCGAATAAATACTTCGAATAATAATACTAATATATAAACAACATTCGGACATTCATACATTCTTGCAGTCTATATTGTTACAACAATCATATACGAGGCAGCCTATTCTAATAGTTCAGAAAATATATATGCATATACATACATCTACATACAATACACACAGAAATACATCCATATCCAAACATACACACAGATATATAAATACACATATATATAAAAATATACAAACATACCTGCATACCTAAAATACACTTATACATACATACATACTCACACAAATATAGACATATACATATATATCTGTACCTTGCCACCAAATGATACATCTAAAGTAGAGACATACATGAATACATTTACCATATGAATTCTCTTTTTCAATCAAACTCTACACGCATAGTTATATTTGTGTGCATGTATGGATATAGGATCTTTGTATACCCGAGTAGGAAAAGCAATTTATAAAAAAAAAAAATGAAGAAATATATAGATGAAAGAAAGTAAGGAATGAAGGGTGAATGACAGAAAAAGGAAATTAGGGTGAATAAACAAGGATGAAGGTAAGTACTACAATATATAAGCTTATATACTCGGTTTGTATAACCTAAATACTCTGATTTCTGTCATGTGTCATTATATATTATTATTGTATCGTGATACATCTTATGTATATCTGCCTTGCCATCGAAAGAGTGTTTGCTTAATATGAAGATAGGCTTATGAACTTTATGCTGAATTCAATATAAACTTTTACGTAGTGTAAATTTTTACGAAAAAACCTATAACTTAGGAACATGTAACAAGCGGGTGGGGCTATGAAATATAACTATTTCAATTTAACTTTTATTATAAAAAGTTCGAGTTTATGATTTGTTTCCTGCAAAAAAGTACCCTCTCTGAAAAAACAGCAAAAACTAGCTCATAAACTACGGGAGCTAACCGCTTCAATATAATTCCAGAAAATTATAGTGAGAAAACACGGAACATTTTATATATTGAATATACTATATTTAAAAAAATTTTATGGTAGGAAGTTAAAATAGGGAGTTTTTTTGGGGGGTATTAGCGATTTTTTAAAATTTCAGATGATAAAAGTTAAAAATCTAGCGATTTTCTGGACAGTTCTTTCTCCTGATCTCGCGGGTTTTTTAAATCTTAGTTGTCAACACTGCATCACGAAAAAAATACTACAGGTTTTATGTAAACAGAATGAGTTTACAATATCGGTAAATTTTCAATGGGTTTAATCACATGATCATTGATAAATTAACCGCACGTGGTCGCTTTCCTATTAAATATTCATCGAAAAATGTTAGGTACAGATAAAGTTAATGCCGACGCTCAAAGTGTATAAACATTTTTACCCCTCCCTTTACTTAAAAATTCACCAAAAATCAGGAAAGTAACCAATCTTAATGACAATTGCAGTATTTATCAAATAATAGTCGCAGAATATAATGAACTAATTATTGTTACGTACCTCTCAGTGAAAATACTTTAAAATATAAAAAATCTCATTCATGTAAGTAAAAAAAGTAGCATTTATTAACTTTGGTAACAATTATTTATTCATTATATGTTTTGTTTTTCACCTTTTTTTCGGCTAACCATTATTAAATCTCGCTATAAACTCGATTTTCCAAGTATATTTTAGGTGGGGGGGCATTCCAACCTCCGAAGTTTTGTTTAAAATACGATAGAAACAACAGCCCAAAAAAAAAAAAACTTATACCAATACAGTAGAATTTATATTATCTACCAACCTAAATACTTTTAACATGCTAAAACAAAGTTTTTTATTTTTTTTATTTTTCTAATTTCAAAATATGTTGCACCATTATTGTGATGGTTAATTTACAGTATATTTCAAGTTAACTTTTATTATAAAAAATCTGAGTTTATGATTTGTTTCCTGCAAAAGAAAATACCCCCTCTGAAAAAACAGGTAAAACTAACTGATAAAATAGGTAAGACTTCTGGGGAGCTAACCGCTTCAATACTATTCCGGAAACATATAGCGAGAAAACACGGAACATTTTATATATTGAATATACTATATTTACAATTTTTTATGCTAGGAAGTTAAAATATGGAGTTGGGGGGGAATAACGATTTTTGAAAATTTCAGATGATAAAAGTTAAAAATCTAGCGATTTTCTGGACATTTCCTTCTCCTGATCTGGCGTTTTTTTTTTTTTTAATCTCAGTTTCCAAAACTGTATCACTAAAAAAAAACTACAGACTTTATATAAACAGAATGTGTTTACAATATCGGTACATTTTCAATGGGTTTAATCACATGATTATTGATAATGTAACCATGTGATTGAAATTTAATTTTAATTAACCACACATAGTCGCTTTCATATCAAATATTCATCGAAAAATTGTAGGTAGAGATAAAATGAATGCCGACGCTCAAAGTGTATAACCATTTTGCCCCTCCCTTTACTTTAAAATTCACCAAAAAATCAGGAAATTAACCAATCTTAATGGAAATTGCAATATTTATCAAATAATGATCGCAGAATATAATGAACTAAATATTTTTACTTAACTCTTAGTAAAAATGTTTTATTTTGTTTAAACAAAAAATACCTTTACTAAAGTTATGGTTTTCAGTAGTAAATAAAAAACGCAAGAATTTATTTTTGCTTTTTTTAAAGCATCGTAATTTGTAACAATAAATCATAATTTTTACAGTAACATTACGAAAAAAGCCCCTAAAGTCCGTATTAAGGAATTCAATATAACTCGAAGAAAAATGAATTCTCGCATACTATTTAGGAAATTAAAAATTCAATTAGATTCCTATTTCAGTAACCTAAATTATTTAGGGTGAAATGAGTTTAGGAATTTATAGCCAAACCTAAATGTATTTTTTTTTGCTTAAAAAATAGCATTAATACAGTAAGTTATGTAAACTTTGCATAGAATGCTCTGTTTTACGGTTGTTGTAAAAATGGAACGGAAATTTTAATTTCGTTCCCTTTTAAATTCGGTACATTTTTACATTACGTCCAACTCATCGTTCACATTCGACACATCAACTTTTATAGCTTTTCGGGTATGCTGGCAAGGTTAGGGGTGTCTATTCCGAAAGCCGTTCTTAACATGGGTAGATTGGTAGGTGTGTCAGAAATTTCGTGAAAAATAGTGAGTAATTCCACCCCGTTTTTCGAAGCTTAAACTCCTCGAAAAATGTAACTCAAGCCCTATTTTTTTATCAATTAAGGGAGCAATGGCCAAGGTGTCATTAAAAAAACAAACAAAAAAACAGCGTGTTTTTTTTAAAAAAAAGGTTTTAAACTTCGGACTTTACAGGTAAAGTTCTAAAAAAAAACACTACTTTTTTTTTTTAATTTGAATATATTATTTATTGACCTTTCCTCTTCAATTTGTGATACATAACACTTTGGTGAGTAAATTATTGACTTTTTAATATACATTTCAAAATGGGAGGCGTGAATTATTCGACCTCCTGTTTTTCCAAGCTTATAACTCCTCGAAAATTGTAATTCAAGCCCTAATTTTTTGTCAATTAAAGGAACAAGGACGAAAATTTCATAAAAAATAAAAACAAAAGAAAAAAACAAACAAGGTGGTTAAAAAAAACAGGTTTTAAACTTCGAACTTTACAGGTAAATTTCTGAAAGACACTACTTTTTTGTTTTAAATTGGAATATATTACTTATTTACCATTATTATTATTATTATTATTATTATTATTATTATTATTATTATTCAATTTGTGATATAAAACTTTGGTGAGTAAATTGATTATTTACTTTTTAATACACACTTGAAATGGGGGGCGTGAATTAAAAAAAACATTAGTCTAAAATATTACATTCGGTTTATTGGAAAGGGGATAACATTTTACATTGTCCCTGAAAATATCGTAAAAAGAGAATATATAGAAAAAAATTGATAGATTTTTAAAGGTTAAAAATTGAAAAATATTGAGTTCGTAAAATTCATTAGTTTAAAAAAATATTTTATTACTTTTAAAACAACTTTATTAGTTTATTTTGGAAGTATAATCCATAAAGAAAATAAACAACCCACTTTTAAATGAGAAATTACGAGATTTTTATATTGTATTCGCAGTTTCGTGATAAGAGTGTCAAGCATTCTGATACATCTACTAGATTGGAGTGTTTATTCGCTGTAAACGTACCCTACAAGCTATGAATGTCGACATTTCCAATGTGAATGGTAAGCTGGACTTATGCAAAAATTACAAAAAGATATACCAAACTGACTTTTTCGTTTAAAAATGGAATTATTTCCCTTTCGTTATTAACTTTTTTTAAAAATAAATATTTTGTGTTTTATATACATAAAGTACAATTGTTGAATGTTACTGTTTTGGTTATATTCATTTGAGGGGGAACAGTTAAAAAAATTAAGACAGATTAAAACGAAGCGAAATTTAAGTTTCCGTTCCATTTTTACAACAACCGTAAAACAGCACATACTCAGCAAATTTTATCGTAATTTATAAGCATTATGTTGAAACACTGAATCAACATTTTTATTTTTTTGCATAATTTATGATGGAAGTATTTTTCTGTTTATTTTCTTAACATCTGTTAAAAAATAATTTGTACATTCTCTTGAAAAAAAGAATAAAGTTTTTCTCTACTTTCACATAACTATTTACAGTGTTCATGCAAAGCACTAATCTGTTCTTTTTATAATAAAAAATCCGTTTTCAAAGAGAAACGTTTACTGACAAATTTCTTGAAAAAAACAACTTTCACCTAACAATTTATGGTACTAAATTAATCTTTTTTGGGGAGAAAAAATAACAACTTTTATTGATTAGAAAAATTGCAAAAAATAATAAAAGTAAATAAACGAACAAAATGCAATTTTTCTTGAGGAATGTGTTCCATTTTAACAAACTGAACCACAGCAACGCGTGGCCGGGTACAGCTAGTATATATATATATATATATATATATATATATATATACACACACATATATGTATATATATATACACATACGTCCACACATAGATATATGTACACACACATATATATGTACACACATATATATATATATATATATATATATATATGTAATTATGTATATATACACACATATATACGTAAACATATATATACATACATACGTACACATATATATATGCGCACATATATACGTACATATATATATATATATATACACACACATACACGCGCGCACACACATGTATATATATATACATACACGCGCACACACACACATATATATGTATGCAGTGCTACACAAATGTATTGGATGCATTATATTGCTCTTCATAACTTTAATTAGGGTTCAAGATTTATCCTAGAATTTTGTCACTGTATATCCTATTACTATTCTAACTTATATTTGGAGTAGTAATTACACAATAAATGCATAGACTGTTTATATTTCAGGAAAATATGAATTAACAAACGCAAAAGTTGTGTATACACTTTTAATAAATTATATTTTCTGAAATAAAGTTAAATGACTTTTGCTTAGAGTGTTGCAATAATGCAAACGATTTATCGCTGAACAATAAGGGAGCTTTATATTGAAGTAATTTTATAAAATTCTCTGAGTTTGGGATCACTCCTCCAAAGTCAATCAGTTCATTCATGAAAATGCTTAAAACTAAAGAGTTGTCAATAGACATTCATGAAAAATCTTTGATAATTACAATAAAGGAAATAGGTATCGAATAATATCAAGGGAATTTTATCTGGGATAAATGTGAGCAAGGATAAAATCAGTAGAGAAATCTAAACCGACCTCAAAGAATCTGGGATTAATGTTAGAAGGGATACACTCTTCTAAATTGTGCATTTTTGTATCAATGTCCCCAAGAAAAGTTCCATTATTGAAGATTAAACATGTCAGATTACGTATGAATTATGTTAAAACATATGGGGAACAACCCCAAGCATTTTGGAAGAAAGTAATCCGGTTAAATCTTTGGAAGAAACACAGCAACTCATGTATAGCGTAAAAATTGCAACTCCTATAACAAAAGGAATACAATTCCTACGGTAAATTTTGGTGGTAGTTCGATTATATTCTGGATGTGTTTTTCTTCCAAAGGTACTGATGAACTAGAAACAATCAGTAGCAGAATGAATGGACGTATATACAGAGGGATTTTCGAGAAAAACCTCAATAATTGGCTGATTTTTGAGACAAAATAGCAATTTATTTTTTTCACCAGGAGAATGACTAAGCATACTGCCAAACTAACCAAAGCTTGGTTAGAAATAATTATTTTGCCCAGTCAGTCTCCAGACCTCAACCTAATTGTGAACTTGAGGAAAATATTGAAGATCAATGTTCATAAGAGGAATCCACAAAATATTAAACAAGTAGAACTCTTCTCCAAGCAGTAATGGCGCAAAATACCTGCATATCTACACATCTGGGCAACTATAGATATCTATCGAAAGCTTTTGAACGCAATAAAGGCTATGCAACCAAATATTAAATCAATGTATCCAATACTCTTGCGTAAGTTTATTTATATTTTCCTTTGATATATACTTTAATTTTGTAATTACTATCTCAAATATTAGTTAAAATAATAATAGGAGCATACCGATCAAAATTTAAGGTAAAATCTTGAACCCTAATTAAAGTTATGAAGAAAAATATAATGCCCAATACTTTTGCGTGGCACTTTATATATATATATATATATATATATATATATATATATATATATATATATATATATATATGTATGTATTATCATTTTACTATTATAATTTATATATACCTGTGCACACTAGTTTTTCATCCTTTCGGGAATCATCAGTACAGTGTGTTATGATTACCGACATCAGCCAGGCTTCAACCGTGTGAAATACTATACAAAGTTAAACATTTATTTTTAAATGCATTTAACAGTCCGTCGGAGTTATCTAATCATTATATGATGATCTTCGCATGCGACCGAAAGGGGGCGACGTCATTACAACTCACTGAAAAGAAACGTGTTTCTTAAACGGGCTGACATATTTATTTTCTATAATAATTATTAAATACTTATGGACACTAGTGTTAATCAACTCCGAGACAATCAGTGAATTGTGGCACGATAAAACGCCAGTCGATAGATTCAAACCCACAAATGAGTTATCTGCAACTATTAGCAAATAAAAAACACCGTTTATAGGGAGAAATATCGTTTATATATATATATATATATACATACATATATATATATATATAAATAAATATATATATATATGTATGTATATATATATGTGTATATATATGTATATATATATGTGTGTGTATATATATATGTATATATATATGTATATATATATGTATATACATATATGTGTATATATATGTATATATATGTGTGTATATATATGTATATGTATATATATATATGTATATATATATGTATATGTATATATATGTATATATATGTATATGTATATATAAATGTATATATATGTATATGTGTTTATATGTATATATATATGCATATATATATGTATATGTATATATATATGCATATATATATGTATATGTATATGTGTATATATATGTATATATATATATATATACATATGCTGATTTATATGCATTCGTATAGATATCCTTTTTATATCAGAGCTTAAAATGGGTCTTCCTGAAAACAATCAATACTGCAACACTTTTTTATACTTGCTTGTTTTTAATGACGACATACAACTACGGAGATACCACACGAGAATAAGGGTGTAAGAGTGCACAGATGTAATAGTAATCGTTAGTGGTGGGAACTACGGAAATCTATTTTTTTATATATATACATATACATTCTACTTACAGACCTATTAGTTTTGTGCTTATAATCACCGTTGTAGAGTTTACTATACATGATGATTATGAGATACCACCTTTTGCTCCATTTGGTAAACCTCTATCTTAGAGCGGCCAGGCGATTTCCACGGAATTTTATGGAGTTAAGCACTATTAAAAGCCGAATTCAGTTAAATGCATTTGCAAATCTGTATAATCGCTGACGATCGGAATCGTGAAAATGGCATTAATGCTATATTACTGCCTTAGTTATAATTTCGCAGACATTTTCTTTTAGGTACAAGTATATCATATTAAACCATTACTATTGCGCTTTAGCAATTATCATGCAGGTATCCGATAATCGTGTACTATTCAATGTAACATACATTGTAATTGTTCTCTTTCTTTGCCAGATTGAATAATAATTATAATATCGTATATCCATTCGTTAAACTTAATGATGAATCTATTTACATTGGTTTAATTTCTGATTGTTGTAATCATTAATACTTGCTATTAGATTAGCTCATCAACCAGACTTTGTATCAAAAGATGTCGATTAAATAGCATTGCATCGTTAAGGAAGCATTTGGATTACATCCAGATTTTTAGTAACTGCTAAATGACGGCATTTGCTTCGCATCATTTGAAGTAAACGAAATGATTTTCAATCACACTGCTTACTTTGATCGTGATGAAATCTTTCCAAGTAATAAACCTAGCCTGAGACTGAAAAGCCATCAAGGTCGGTGAATAATGCAAGTTTACTGCTTATGAAACGCTGGCTTTACTTCAGTCAGTGAATTTACATAAACAAGGAGGTGTTTGGCATATGTTAAAATAGCTTTGATTTTTTCTCATTGCTGCTTTGTGTAAAACTAATTGCTTTGCTGGTCAATAGATTCGTCAGTTACTTTACTTTGTGTTACTTTTCAAACAACTACACATTAACTGTTGCAAATGTAAAGTGATTAATGGATCATGTAAAATTCTGACATAGAGAATGTGCTTTGCATGTATTATGCATATAAATAACGTAGTTATATTAGAACTATCTTATGATGCTTTCTAATGTGTGTGCACGTGTTTTTGTCTTCCCTTTTTGAAACATATTTGTGTTAATCAAATACTACTCAATAACATTGCTAATTTAAATAAAGTGAGACCAAACTTCGTTTGAAGTATCTTATAAGAACTCTATAGATAAAATACATAAATTAATTATGGGGCTAGATTTTTTGTTGTAAGAACGTCAATAGTTGGTGAGACTAATGCACATGAGTCCGAAGCATACAATCTTCAACGGATGTAAAACACAAAGAAACCTCACATAGAATCATGGAAATTAAAACGATATGATTGTAAGCCCCCCCCCAATTAAATTCTCCTGTCAGTATAATCTGCCGCCATAACAAATAATTGTGGAAGCTAAAGGTGAAGGAAACGAACGAGTGAAGTTCAAGTATAGATTGCAATATTGGTTTACCGGCACAAAAATCCGTGTGGAGACAAATAGTCGATGTATACGATATCTCAACGCTAGACTTTCGAATTAATTTGCTAATCTTATTGAAATAGGTTGCAAGTACAGGAAATCAGATGAGACGTGTTGTCATATAGATTTCATGAAACATAACAGCTTTACCTCCAAAAGAGATCTTATTATATTCTATGTAAAAAATTATTGGTGAAAACATAAAATGTGTATGACCTGCTTTGATTTTAACGAGACATACGTGATGGCAAGTGCAACATCTTACATAGAGGTGTTATGCCCTGTATTATTTAGACACTTTTCCTCTATTCCATACAATATATGTGAGAAACATAGATTTATTTCTACAAATCAATCAAAATTAAATGTGTGTTATGACGCAGAAAACCTTTTGCTGGAATTTGATAATACATACAAATGCATATTACAACTTTGTCGATACATTATTAGGTTCTAGAATGTAGACATCATCCTGCCCTCCATCTCTCTCTCGTTCTCTAGCATAATTGTTAAAAATAGCAGGTTATTACCTTTATTGTATTCATACATTCAACAGTTATAAGATAGTAAACAATGTGCCTTTACGCATTCCCTCTTTTCAAAATCTATTTGTCGAAAGGTGTACGTATTAATCGTTAAAAGTCATCGAAAAAAGATAGGCATGCATTGTTGTTCACATTTTATATGCAAGTATTTTCATATAAGCTACAAATTCTGAGCTCCATATATTCAATTGCAGATTTAAAAACTATCTTTTTGGAGTCCAGCTTATTTTGCTATAATGTTTTGAGAGACATATATAATAGAAAAGCAACAAAATATAAATTTATACACTTAATTAAAATACTAAATCCTCACATCAATATAAAAACAGAAAGATAGTTCAAATGAAAAATGTTTAATCCATTATGTTTTATTGCATTTTATGTTCATAGTAATTGAATACAAACTGATTCCCATTCGCACACAATGAAATAGTTCCTAACGTTGTTTTCTCTCTTCTTTATTATATGTTTATTTTTCTATTTTATTCCGCGTCTTCTCCAGTCTGATAATTTATATGAATCAACCGTTTCACGGATTTGAAAATGTGTTTGATGTTTCGCTTTAGACCGTTGGCATAATCGCTCTTTGGATGGATGGTTGCAACCAGCTTATGCGAACTCACAACATGCATAGGAGAAACTACGCATTAACTGTCTACTTAAATAAAACGAGAGAGAAACATTTGCTTTTGATAGACATCATGAAAGTAAATTTGATTATATTGTATTAGAACTGCACGAGCATTTCAACTACACTTTTGCTTTCGTTTTATAGAAAAACAAAATGCACATTCACCATATATATATATATATATATATATATATACATCCCTTTGACTGTTTATGAGTATGGGAATAACCTTTTTATCATGCTAAAATGTTTTTTTAATGAGAATTTGAAGTCCTGTGTACATCAGATCTCCATTTTGACCGATATACACACTTTGTATAGCCACAACAATTGTGTATCAATCCAAGTTACTTTTATAGAACTCATGAAATTAAAGATTTTCCCAGTGCATTAGTTTTTTATGTACCATATCTATTTTTAAAAATAATACAACTAGTATTTTCCGTGAACTTTTTCGTTTTGAGTCCTTTTCAATCCGTCGCGTTATGATTATTTATATGGATATTCATTTTGTAAAGAACTATATTTCTTATTTTTAAAATGAAAAGAAAAAGATTTCATGTAATTTTATGTCGGACGATATTCTTTCTCTGTTAGAAACAATTTTTATAGCGTTTTTCGTATGGGTAATATAAAAGACATTTACCTTAGCGTTTAATGAAAAATAGAATTACTTCATTATTTGATATTTTTTTGCGGAATTTTTTTCTGTCACAAGCCAAATTGAGTTTGGGTCTTTCTAATAGAATTAACTGAAGAGTGATCACATCACTTCGAAGTATCGCGAAAGCGAGAACACATGTAAAAAAAAGTTTATATTGCTGTCACTGACTAAGGATTGGAATGAATGCATATTAGCCAATACGTGTGGATAAACATTGGAACAATGTCCCCAAGATTATATTAACAAAGGAAAGTGCTAATACTTTGATCAACTACTCCTCCATTCTTGAAATCCCGAATTTAGCGCAACCCTGAAAGGAATGAAGCTTTATAGTTAAAATTACCTGGTAGGCCAAATGACGCCTTAGTATCACAAACTTAAAATCCGGTGAATATAATCCATAATATCAGGGAGCACAAGAATACTTCTATTTGACTTTGAAAAACATGGTACGTGCATATTGCTTTTACAATATCAAATACGCGGACGAAAGATCTCGTTGTTAATTTTACCACCAGGCTATGCTACATAAAATCGGTGGAATTAAGCCTGTTTGAGCCCGTTCTTGATCATTATATGGGATGCCGTCTGTCGCTGTTACATGTAAATTTATGGTGGAGCGTCAAGACAGTAGTAGCTCTGTGTTTAGCCGACTGAACAGTAGTGCAAAAGATGAACGGGGTATAAACAAAAAAAATGTTTTGGCAACAAAACTGGAGGTGAACGAATTATGTTTTACTGATCGAATGTTTTAACAATTAATAGTACATTTCACAATAATTTCTTAAACAGAGAGCTCAATTGGCATAAAGATGAGACTCATTTTCTTGTAAACATGACTCCGAAATTTCTAAAATTAATTTGTATGCAGAGGCACAATCCTTATATACTCCCTCAACAACGAGAATTGGTGCATACAAAAATACATCTTACTAGAGCAAAATAGTACAATTTACACATATGATTATTTCTTTACATACTTACAAAAATAAACAGATTAACCATAACGTACACTCGCATACTATTAAAAGTAGACTTCATAAAAATAACTCGTTTTCAGGCACATATTTATATATGTGCACTAATAACATCACCCAAAGAACAGCAAGCCACCAGGCAATGCACGGAGTGTGAGAATTAATTTTCTCAAAAGGTTTAGAATGTGGCAGAGTGCAAAAAAAGGAAAACAGAATAAAGCAAGCCTTACCTGATGTGAAGGATCTCAGTCTTCTTCTGTAGGAGTGTGAAAAATGTGCGAATTTTTCGTGTCTCTGAGAGTATGGTATTGTTTTTTTTTAAGTGTTAAATTGCATATCTTCGGAGAAGCTAGTTTAAGGGAGCAGAAACAATTTATTCATGGTATCCGGAATACTAAAACTCCATTAACGGAGCCGAACTATTACAGTTCTTGAATACGATATTCGTCAAAAATATTCCTATCACAATAGGAAGATATTCTTGGTTAAAAGAAAAAAACGGAATACACCTCCAAGCATGGTTGACCTTGAGGCAGTCCCCTTTAGGGAAATAATTAATTTAGCATCTTACCACTAGCAGGGATTTTTGCAAAGAGAGAGGCAATGTCTGTGTAGTTTAAAAAACTGCGCGTGCAAAAGCCCGAAAAGAAAAAAATGGCATTCAGCGTCTGAACCAATAAGGCTCGCCTTCCCGTATACAATTTCCAACACACTGCCAAGGGAAGAAAGAAAAAAGAATATATATCTATTAATTTTTTCTAATACTAATAAAACGTAATCTATGTCAATTAAAAGACATTTAAATAATCAGTTGCAAAGACCTAACAAACCGTTATTGGTTTAGCATCTTAATTAAAGGTAATCATGAGATATTTGTACGTGTTTTATAAACAATTTATTTTTTCTAGGTCGCCAACATTAGCAATTTTAAGAATATACTTAGACGTTAGTCTAATGGCAACAACTGTGGTTAAGGAAAGAGAAGGTTACATTTTTAGTTTTCCGAACGTTTCGGACAACTCCATTCCCCCAAGGTATCTTGTTTACTCACCCCAACAGTGTCGCTATGATATCAATTGTCACATACCTCACAGCACACCGTGTGAGCTTATCCGTCATTAGCGACGGAACAGGTCGGATAGAACAAAGGACCTCTTCTCCTCAAGGAATTCTGTAGAAGATACCCCAGATGTTGCCTTTGTTCTTGGGGATTCAGATGTTTTAGGGAGTGGACCCGTTCTCAACCGTCTCTTAGCACGCATGCAAAATGAACTCAACCATCGGTCACATTGCTGAGTCGTATCACTTTACACAGACTCCAAGAGGGTCTGGATTTTTTTGCCGCTTTAATCAAAACGATTTCTCCCACAGACACGTGCAGATGTCTATAGTCCACCATATTGGCATCAACCTCTCGCAAGGACAACAAATAATCGTTGTGTCATATCTTCCGGAATCTCTCGATATATTGATGACTCAATTTTAGAGACTGAAGGAGTTTTGCCCGACTGGGCGGATCAGGACACAATTCTACTGATCCATGACTGCTTATCAACAAACGAGGACTATATCCGGTTTGTAGAAATTGATGTGGCGTTAAAATATCGTGCCCTCCTTCCGAAGCTGCTATGCTGGTTAGTGGTTGATCGTTGATCGCCTTTTCTACATCGGAATGAATGGTAAAAATTTCGAAGGAGCAAACCTACTTTAAGCCTAATAACTTCTTCAAACATTGTTTGGACGTCGTAATAATTCCCTCCCATTTACCTCCATGCCACCTGAATAAAGAGGCATCGTGAGATGACTAATGGTAGTCGATCTGAAATTCCGGTTGAATTCATCAGAGACAAATACTTCAGATAGCAAGATACCGGACGCTAAGAAAATCTTCGCATTGTTCGAGTAAACATGCGTAGGAACACCGAACTGATTGGGGAATCTGGTTTAAAACTCCAGATGCACAGCACGCAAGCTCATACAGATAAATAATAAGACGTACATTTTCACGTCTTCGTCGTTCTGCTTTACCAAAAAATGACCGGTAAAGTCAACAGCCACCTGTGGAAAAGGATGAATAAAATTAGCACGATGATTGGGCAGTTGAGAACCTGAGGTAGTTTTAAAAGGCATCGAATTTACTTTTTTGCAAATAATACAATTGCGAAGAATTTTCTTCAGTGATTGCCTCCCTTGAGAGATCCAACGCCCAGATAATCTCAACTTTGCTAGAGTTGAGTTGGTTCCTAGATAGCAATAATTTAGGTGTGCCTCTTTGATAACCAATTCAGCGAAATGACGATTTTCCCCAGAAGTATAGAGAAATTGACATCAAAGAGGTGGATGTCAGAATTCTGAATATGAAAAATAAAGACCTTTTAAGATATTAGAAAGGTTTTATTCAACACATACTTAAAGCATTCGTTGACATCTATGTTGATGATACAACCATCTACGGCAACACATCAAAGGCTGTAAATGAAAAAGTTCTCTCTGATTCTCTCTCCTCTGATCTGGAGCGCGTGGTTAAGTGGGGGAAGATGTGGCTTGTTACCTTTAATGCATCCAAAACCAAACTCCTATCCTTACATCATCAACGCTCTGATCCCCAGCTGGCATCAATTGTGATGGATGGCTCTCGTCTAGGTGAGGCTCCGTGTTTTGACAAGCTTCTGGGCTTGACCTTTACTCCTGATCTGAAATGGAACACGTACATCAAGTCTTTTGCCAAGGTCGCTGGAAAGATGGTGGGATCCTTCTACCGCTCCAGAAGATATCTCACTACTGATGCAATTCTCTATATATATAAAAGCCAAGTACGTCCAAGGACGGAATACTGTTGCCATATCTGGGCAGGAGCTGCTAAAAACAGCCTATCCTGCCTTGACAGAGTACAAAATAGACTTCGTAGATTAGTGGGGGATGCCCTTTTCTCTACCCTGCAACCTCTTTCCCACAGAAGAGACGTTGCGAGCCTGTCCTTGTTTTATCGTTATTTCCATGGCAGATGCTCGTCTGAACTCCAATCTCTGGTCCCCCCTCGCCAATATTTCACAAAAAACACCCGTCTAGCTTACTCCACTGTGAAAATTGTCCCCCACTCTATATCTGTGCCTAAATCAAAACGCGGATTCAATGAACAAAGTTTATTTCTGCACGCCTGTGGAACTCTGTTCCGTCTGCCTGCTTCCCTCCGGACTACAACTCGGATGTCTTCAAGTCCAATGTTAACAAATTCCTAATGAACCACCCCCTTAAGTAAACACTTCAGCAAATCTCCTCACTAATTTAATGTACTTGCAATAACCTTTATCCCTGAGTGGCTTCCGGGCCTTGATAAGTGGTGATCACTGTGTAAAAAAAAAATTAAAAAAACATAAAATTCATCAGGTACAACAACATGGTCGGTAACGAACGACTAAGCTGGGAAAAGGCGCCAATTTCGTTCTATTTGTAAACATCTGGTGCGCATGCGCACTAGCGCTCTAAACTCACAGCACTCTACACCACATTTTATTTATATTTCGGGTTGCAGGTAATCTTCCTTCCCCTTTTTGTTGCTTCTGGAAGAAATTTGAAAACGCCCTTCTTCGAGTCATACTGTTGCTGCTGCTCTTCTATTTCTAAACACTTTGTTTTGTCGACTGAGGAGAAAGATTCTCGATTTGGTGAGGTATTATTTTTGGGTCTCCTGTTGATCAATCAACTCTGGTTCGCGGATGTTTGATGAAGTAGTAGAATCTGGTGATGTACCATGATCAGTGGAGACAGGAGATTCCAAGATTGTAGAGGAGGGGTCAGTGACAGGAGTGGGGACTAGGTCTTCTGTTGAGACTGTTGACTGACGGCCGTCAGGGAAACGAATTCTGGCAAAGTTGGGAGTTGCATATATTATATCTACTGGTTTCATTAGGGGATCTGACTTTTGTTGGCGGACAAACTGCCTAAGGAGGGCCGGTCCTCCTTGCAGCCAGTCGGGTAAGGTATATCCGGTGCCCGATCTTCTGGAAAAGTTAAACATTCTCTCGTGTTGGGTTGAGTTAGTTGCTGTACAAAGTAGCGATCGAATAGAGTGCAAAGCTATGTAATTTACTTCATGCCAGTGACGTTCGTCCAATTGCATGATTTTGAGTGCAAGTTTGATCGTTTTCCAAATTGTACCATTTACTCTCTCGCATTGTCCATTGCCGATTGGATGGTATGGAGTTGAGTGGGTAATCACAACTCCATGTTGCCAGAGAAACTCTTTTAGTTCACATGATATGAACTGACTTCCTCGATCACTATGGATGGAATCTGGGCAGCCAAAAAAGGTAAATAAATTCTGGAGACAATTTATAACAGTTGTTGTTGATATGTCCTGACATGGATAGACAAAAGGATAGCGTGAATATTCATCTACAATCACGAGTAGGTATTTGAGATTATTCGTAGATGGTTTCGATCCTATGAAATCTATTGAAAGACGTTCAAAGGGGGATCGGGAATGGATTAATCGACCTGATGGAGGTTTGAAGAACCTTGGTTTTAGTTCAGCACATATTTGACATTCAGCGCAGGTGAGCTTAGCATCTTCCATGGAGAATGGTAGATTCTTCTGCCTCACAAAGTGATAGAGTCTCGCTACTCCAGGATGACAAAGTGCTGCGTTCAGGTCCTTTAGTGATTATGAGCGCGAAGAAGAGCATGATCGAGAAAGGTGATCTGCAGAGTTATTAAAAGAACCTGGTCTATATACTATCTCATAAGAATAGTTTGAAAGTTCAAGTCTCCACCGAAGCAGCTTATCGTTTTTAATTCGATTTGGTGTCTGCGTGTTGAACATAAATGATGCAGCCTGTTGATCAGTAATAATGGTAAAGTGTCGACCGAGTAAGAGGTCACGCCATTTACGCACAGATTCTACAATGGCTGCCGATTCACGTTCCACTGCTGAATGTCGACGCTCTGGCTCCGTTAGGGTTCTGGAAAAATATGCTACTGGACGTCCATTCTGGGAAAGACAGGCTGCTAATGCTGTCGCAGATGCATCAGTTTCTATCGTAAAAGGAACTTCATCCTCAATGGCTGCAACCGAAGCCTTGCAAATTTCATCTTTCATGGCTTGAAATTGATTTTTGAGTTTCTCAGTGATAGGAATGGACGAAATGTATAATAAAGGTGAAATCCGATCTGAGAAATTCTCTATCCATGGTGAATAGTATGAGAAGAGACCTAGAGCCCGCCTGAGTGAGTTACTGCAGTTCGGAATCGGTAATTCTTTTAGTGGTGTAAGTCTGTCTGGAGCAGGACTGATTGTTCCATTTTCCAATAAGTGCCCAAGAAACTGTAGTTTGGTTATACCATATTCACATTAAATATAAAATCCTTCCCTTTAATCTTTTTGCGCACAGTCTTATACACTTCAAGGAGAGACTCATAGTTTCGTCCAGTGGTAAGCAAATTGTTGACATAAATTTTGGATGCCATTACAGATGAAAACTCATCAGAGTCATATCTCTCAGCATGAAGCTTGAGAATGTAACACAAGATGAAGGGTCTGCCATGGAAGCCGAAAATAATATAATTATACTTATATGTACACAATTCTCCTTAATATTGAAGAACAAACAACATCTGTTTTTGCCTGCTCAGAGCGCAGGGGAGTTGCAAAAATGCTTTTCGGAGGTATCCCAAGAGAATATACTTATTTTTTCAAAAGATCAATAACAAGTCACGCAACGTCAACGTTAAATTCACGCCAGTATAAGCCGCATCATTAATAGAAACTTCCATCTTCTTTTTTAAGTAACAATTAAATACCGTGGGGATTTTAGTGGTAATCCAATACCCTCTTTAAAAACGGTTCTCTGAGCAATTCAACAATATTTAATGTACTCACCAGTAGCAACAGAGAAAGGTTCGTTGATACCCAATTTTTCATAGTCATCCAACACTTGTAGATATTTATCATAAAATCACTGCTTCTCCAAGGAGACTGCCACTCTCTGCATAATTCTCAGATTAGGTAAATAATTCGTATCTTACTGAGCCAGTAGATCGACATAAAAATGTCCATCTCACGACAGTTTACTTAAAATCCTCTATCTTTACTTCATCATATGAATAGTTTACCCTTTTTGTAATAACTACGGCATCCTAAAAATAAAATTGCTCCGTAGCGCGTTCAATGGAAGATTCTTAAAAAAAATGAAGATGAACAGTCCGAATATGACGGGATAGGATTAAACACACAATCCACAAATTATGTGGAACAAGCAGGTAACGAATTAAAAAATTTCGGGCTTAAAAAAATACGTCCATCTCTGAATCGATAATCTTATTGGACATTTTCTACGCAGTGCCACTAATGCATTCAATCATAACGAAATTTTGTATGTGTTTAATTAAATTTACACCGACAAGGCCAAGCACCTGCATATGTGCATATACACATATGCATATATATATATGTGCATATATATATGCATATATATATATATCTATACATATATATATATATATCTATACATATATATCTATCGATACATACATATATGCATATATCTATCTATCTATCTATCTATACATATATCTGCATATATCTGTTTATCTATCTATACATATATATGCATATATATCTATCTGTGCACATATATGCATATATATATCTATCTGTACATATATATGCATATATATATATCTATCTGTACATATATATCTATACATATATATATATACATATATATACATATATATATACATATATATGTATATATATATCTATACATATATATATATACATATATATACATATATATACATATATATGTATATATATATCTATACATATATATCTATACATATATATACATATATATGTATATATATATCTATACATATATATATATACATATATATATGCATATATATGGATATATATCTAAACATATATATATATATATGCATACACATATCTATACATATATATGCATCTCTATATATATATATATACATATATATGCATCTATACATATACATATATATATATATACATATATACCCATATATGTATATATGTTTATATCTATTCATATATATTTATATCTATACATATATATATACATATATATATATCTATACATATATATTTATATCTATACATATATATATACATATATATATATCTATCTATACATATATATTTATATCTATACATATATATACATATATATATCTATACATATATATGCATATATATATATCTATTAATATATCTATATATATCTATACATATATGTGCATCTATATATATATCTATGCATATAAGTAGGTTATCGTTTGCTTGCAGCATTGTTGAAGAACATTATAAGGTAAAATTAAAGCCAAGAACAATGCGAGATTTTTTTTTATATAGAGTAAAACTCTAAACAACAGTAATTTTTTTCTGTTGTATCCAATGGTGTTATAGATCTCAATTTATTTCAGACTTATTAGTCCTTTTTCAAGAGAAGACAACGGAAGAGTGTTCTTCATGAGTGCAAACTTTGTCTGACCGATACTGAGGGATATAAGTAGGTTATCGTTTGCTTGAAGCATTGTTGAAGAAAATTATAAGGTAAAATTAAAGCCAAGAACAATGCGAGATTTTTTTTTTTTATATAGAGTAAAACTCTAAACAACAGTATTTTTTTCTGTTGTATCCAATGGTGTTATAGATCTCAATATATTTCAGAATTAGTCCTTTTTCAAGAGAAGACAGCGGAAGAGTGTTCTTCATGAGTGAATATTTTTTCTTGCCGAGACTGAGGCTATAAGTAGGTTATCGTTTGCTTGAAGCATTGTTGAAGAAAATTATAAGGTAAAATTAAAGCCAAGAACAATGCGAGATTTTTTTTTTATATATAGAGTAAAACTCTAAACAACAGTATTTTTTTTCTGTTGTATCCAATAGTGTTATAGATCTCAATATATTTCAGACTTATTATTCCTTTTTCAAGAGAAGACAGCGGAAGAGTGTTCTTCATGAGTGCAAACTTTGTCTGGCCGATACTGAGGGATATAAGTAGGTTATCGTTTGCTTGAAGCATTGTTGAAGAAAATTATAAGGTAAAATTAAAGCCACGAACAATGCGAGATTTTTTTTTTTTATAGAGTAAAACTCTAAACAACAGTAATTGTTCTTGGCTTCAATTTTACCTCATAATTTTTTTTAACAAACAAACGATAACCTACTTATGTCCCTCAGTCTCGGCCAGACAAAGTTTGCACTCATGAAGAACACTCTTCCGCTGTCTTCTCTTGAAAAAGGAATAATAAGTCTGAAATATATTGAGATCTATAACACCATTGGATACAACAGAAAAAAACAATTACTGTTGTTTAGAGTTTTACTCTATATAAAAAAAAAATCTCGCATTGTTTTTGGCTTTAATTTTACCTTATCTATACATATATATACGTATATATGCATACATATATATGCATACATATATATGCATACATATATATATATACATATATATGCATACATATATATGCATACATATGCACACATATATATATACATATATATGCATACATATATATGCATACATATATATACATATATATGCACACATATATATACACATATATGCATACATATATATACACATATATGCATACATATATCTATACATATATATGTATAGATATATGTATACATATACATATAAATATATATGTATAGACACATATATATATGTATAGATATATGTATACATATACATATATACATATACATATATATGTATAGATATATCTATACATATATATGCATACATATATATGCATACATATATATATACATATATATGCATACATACATCTATACATATACATATACATATATATGCATACATATATCTATACATATATATGCATACATATATATACATATATATTTATACATATATATGCATACATATATATGCATACATATATCTATACATATATATACATATATATGCATACATACATCTATATATACACATATATATGCATACATACATCTATACATATATACACATATATATGCATACATACATCTTTACATATTTACACATATATATGCATACATACATCTTTACATATATACACATATATATGCATACATATATCTAAACATACATATGCATACATATATCTATACATATCTATAAATATATATGCATACATATATCTATATATGTATGCATATATATGCATATATATCTATACATATATATATATATTCATATATATCTATACATACATATGCATATATATCTATACATATATATATATATATATTACTATATATATATATCTATACATATATATGCACATATATATATACATATATATATGCATATATATATCTATACATATATGCACATATATATCTATACTTATATGCATATATATATCTACACATATATATGCATATATATATATATCTATACATATATATGCATATGGATATATACCTATACATATATACATATTCATATAGATATATATCTATACATATATATATATTCATATATATGTATACATGTATATATGCATGCCTATATATCTATATATATATATATATATATATATATGACTATATATATCTATAATATATATGCATATATATACATATATATATGCATATATATATATCTGTACATATATGTATATGCATATATATATCTATACACATATATACCTATATATAAATGCATATATATACATATATAGTCATATATATCTATACACATATATCTATATATAAATGCATATATACATATATATGCATATATATATCACGACATATATAAATGTATATATATATATATCTGAACATTTATTTGCATAAATATATGCGTATGTATGCATAAATATATCTATATATATGTATGCATATATATAGATATATATATGCATAAATATATATCTCTCCATATATATGCATATATATCTCTTTTTATATGCATATATTTATATCTATACAGAAAAATATATGCCTACATATATATATATATATATATATATATATATATATATATATATACATACAAATATATGCATATATATCTATACATATATATGTGCATAGAAGGCGGGTGGTGGGATTGTTATTAAAGTCCCATTTGTGCTCTTTGAGCAGAATGTATGCCTGTCTAGGTTGCAATTTGTTAACTTTTTAGGTAATTTGTTTACTTTTTGTATTTATTATATCTATGTAGTCGCATTCGTTTGTGTCTATTTTTTGTAATGTTTTTTCTGATTAGATTGTTATCTTCTTGCTTATCTATTCATAAAAGTTTCGCGTTTTATCTTCTTTTACAAAGATTTTATTTGAGTTGTTTATGTTTCTAACGATTTTTTGTAGTTTCCGTAGGAAATTGTTAGGTTTATTGCGGAATTCAAGTTTGTTAATTACGTTTAAAAGTCATTTTAAAAGTTTATCAAAAGGTCTACTGCTGTCGAATTGTAAGAGTTTATTTACGGAATAAATTTGCTCGCCATCGCATTCGGCGTATTAGTTCATCTGTTTTTTGGAGTAATTTAATAATATAGCTATGCTTGCTGGATGTGGGTTTTTTTTTAGCGATGTTTTGAAATTAACTCTTTCCATATCTATTTTTAATGTGGTGAAATAAATTCTTTTGAGAGTGCTCGACTGTTTTAGGAGCTAGGTATCACTACTTCATTTACTCACATAAATTTATATACGAAAGTACAGATTTATCCGTAACCTTAAAGTATTTACTTCAAAAGTGCTCAATACGTAGGTTGAGCTAGTTAGTAATTTATAAAAATATATATGGCGATTTAGCTACACTGCGTTTAATCCGCATCGGATTCGTCAGGCTTATGCGCGAATCCTATGGTTGTTTTTCGTTTTTATATATGTGTAAATTTTAGTTAGCCAATCAGCTTTCTATTATCGACCGCGCCCTTTCCTTTAAACCAATGGGCATGCATTTAATCAATAAACAATATATAAATCCGTAATCCTGTTTGTTTGTTTGTTCCCAATTTGATTAATATATACAAAACTTCCTGCTGAAAACGGTTATCTATATACATTTTATTTACTATAAGATTTTCTATATAAATAAATAGCATCACGATCAATATGTATACACTATATTGAAGGCAATGTACATAATAGAACTTATCTAATTGGCATATTATATTATAGAAAATATTTTTAATAATTCGCTCAATTAAAATTACTGATTATAGTAATGTCATTGATGTAATTGTTCTATTTAAGAGTATTATTTAAAGTTAATTTATTTATATTAATTAGAGTTATTTAATACTATTTGCTAAACTGGCACATTTTAAGTAATGTTCACTGATATTTCACTTCCGGTTATGAACGGATATAGTTTTTAACGAAATCGAGAGATATGGTGATAACATGATTTGTCTTAATTATTTATTTTCTATAAATGTAAAAGTTATAAATATTGATAAAACAATTAATAAGGCCAAGAATGATTTTATTTTTCGACGACATATTTTGAATAATTAGCCCTATATTAAAGTCTCGGCTATAAATGTCGATCCATTGAAAGGTGTGAACACGTTTACTAAAAGTTTAAAATTTATTTCCTACGGACGATTTTAAAATCATTCATTAACTGTCTGCATTTTATTATCGTTTCCATAATACGTGGAAAAAGAAACAAGGTCAGGTAATGCTTTTTATATGGGATATATTCCTACACGTTTTTTTTTCCACATTTTTTTCTTCGATTTTCTTTTGAGAAAGATCTTATATTTTCCTGTCTGGGTAATTGATTTAGTTGATAATATATATTTGTGT
>NC_136492.1:130682018-130694518 GCF_053919585.1 Euprymna scolopes
CATGCATATATATATATATATAAATATATGCATATATATGCATATATATGCTTATATATATGCATATATACGTATATATGCACATATAAAGATATATATATATATCCATGCATACATATACATATATATATACATATCTATATATAGATATGTATATATACATATCTGTATATATATATGCATATATGCGTGCATGTGTATATATATGCATATACATATATATAGATATATATATATAATCATATATATATATACACACATCTATATATATAGTCATATATATATGTATATATTCATATATGTATATATATATGCATATATATATGTATATATATGTGTGTATATATATGCATATATTTCTATAAGCATATATATATATGCATATATTTATGCATATATATTTAGGCATATATATATGTATGAACATATATCTATATGCATATATTTTTATGTATACATATGCATATATACATATATATGCATATATGTTTATGTATGCATATGCATATATATGCACATATTTATGCATATATCTATATATCTATATATATGCATATACATATATATACATATATATGCATATATATATGCATGCATATGCATATATTCATATGTATATGCACGTATATATATTTATGCATATATATATATATATATATATATATATGTATATATATGCACATAAATATATACAGCCACATGCATATGTACACATATATATATGCATATACATATATATATGTGCACATATATATATATCCATATATATATATACAGTTCCACATATATACACATACATATATATGTATGTATATATATGCATATATATGTGCACATATATGTGTCCATATATATATACATTTCCACATATATATATATATACACATACATATATATATGTATATGTATATATATATATAATCTTCAATTGGCTTTACATTTATAAGTAGTAGTATGTTGCTGGGCATGTTTTGGACAGCTAGTAACGTTAGCAATATATATATATATACACATATATATACACATATGTATATATGTATGCATGTATATATATATATATATATATATATATATATATATATATATATATATATATATATATATATATATGCACATTACTCCAACCGAATTTAATAAGCTCCATACACAGTACAGGTTAGAGCTTATTATAAGAGAAACACATCAAAGCTGTATGTGGAACTTTACAGTCAAAATTTCTTGTTCGACTTAATGCTACAAATTTGCTGATATCTTCATGTCTTCTGATAAGAAGGATGACAAGTATATCAGTCTTTGAAACTCTGCGGAATGATGACTTTGTAAATCGTGTTTGGGTGTAATCAGTCTATAAATTTGTATATTAAATTCAACATACAGTTTTAATGTTTTCCTCTCTCTCTCTCTCTTTCTGTTACTCTGTCTCTGTTGTCTACATTTATATATATATTTATAATTATATTATATATGCTTTGTATTTAAGAATTCAGGTGATAAGTCAATTCCCTCTCAGTACGGACCAATAAGCCTCCTGTGTGTTATGAGTAAGTTACTGGAATCCATATTAAATAGAGAAATATTAAATCACCTCAGAAGAAACAATTCCTTAGTTGCACACAATATCTTTTTTTTTCATTCTGTATTAAATTTCGACTTTGCTGCAGTCAGCAATGAGTATATAGTAACTGCCCGTAAAGTGCATGAACTGTTTTCACAACAATAACAACACCAAAGCTGAATCACAGAATAAAAGAATGAAAAATTGTTGTTGATAAAAAGAACACACTGCAAAAGGAAAACAAATGAATGACATATAGTTTTGCCTTATTCATTCGAACTATGTTTTAACCTCGAGTGGCATTTACCTTTTTAGATGATATATTCAAGTATAAATTGTTGAAAATAGAATACCCCTGACCTGCAAAGAAATATTTAACTTGAAAATATGTACGGACTTGCTTAAAATGTTTTCAATAATCAACAAGTGTATCAACTTAACGTTCCGTAATATGTTTAGAGGAAAGTATCTTGCATAATTTGCAATTGTATTTTAGTGAGCTCCAACAACAAATGGATATTTAAACTGTAAAACTGATTTTACCTAAATATATACCGATATGCCCCGATAATTGCAAACAATAATCATGTTACTATTCTTTACTTCGATGAAAAACTATCTCTACTTCTACTCTGTTAATTTTTTGTTAATTTTCAGTTTACAGGGTACGGAACTTTGGGAATATCTACGGAGTCGGTTTTTGGCCAGAAATCTGGCTGTAAAAGGGCCAAAGTTTTACAATTTGACCTTTGGGAACTCTACAAAAATCCTACGACAATTTTGGGTCTAAAGACTGGAAATTTTCGATGTAGGTTCCATGGACGAGGATCTAACTGAATAACTCAATTTGAGTCCAAAACAATAAATTTTAAGGGGTCATGATAGGGGTCAACGTTTAAAAAGATTGACCGTTTTTTTTTCTAAGTATACACCTTAAAACACTCGGCCAACGCCGGGCGCCCATTATAGTAAAATATCTATCTATCTATCTATCTATCTATATATATATATATATATAATATATATTTATATATACGTATATATATATATATATATATATTTATTTATTCATATATATATGTGTATATTTATTCATATATATGTATATTTATTCATATATATATTTGTATGTATACATTTATATATATATTTATTAACATATATATTTATTTACATATATATTTATTTACATATATATTTATTTACATATGTAAATGCATATATATATGTGTACTTACAAATATATACATATTTATTTACATATATATATATATTTATTTACATATATATATATATTTATTAATATTTACATATATATATATATTTATATATTTATTAATATTCACATACATATATTTATATATATATATATTTATTTATATGCACATACATATATTTATATATATATATTTATTTATATTTACATACATATATTTATATATATATTTATATTGACATACATATATTAATATATATATATATTTATATTTACATACACATATATATATATATTTATATTTACATACATATATTTATATTTATTTATATTTACATATATATATTTATATAAATTTATTTATACTTACATACACATTTTTACACACACATATAAAGGTATATATCAAAAGTATTAAACATACTCATTCGCCCTAACCGAGAATCGAAACCAAAACGATCGTTTTTGCATCTGCCATCAATTAGTAGGCTATGATAACATGTTTACAGCAAGGCTTAAAATTAAAGCATGAACCAATAACTACAACGTGTTGCACTTGTAATGCCGGCGTTCGATCTTCACCTGGTAATTTTTATTTTTTTATTTTCCACCGTTAGTCCCATTTTTCCAGGCTAAAACCAAAATATAAAGTATTGCATTGAATGAGATACCTTTTGTATGAAGTTTCATGTCGATAGACATAAAACTCTAGGAGGAGTTTGTAGGCTAAATTTGTTAAACAAAAATATATACACATACATAAATATATATATGGACACATTAATATTTAACTAAAGATGATTATTCTATTAAAAAAACTGAAGACTAATAGCGAATTAATTAAAATGAATGTTTAAAAATATGCAAATTAGCTAGATCCTTTGCTTGTCAATGCAATTCCACAACCAATATTTGAGAAAATTGTATTTTCTTTTTTAAATAAATAGAAAGGAGTGTTTTAATATGAATATCAATACACACAGAAGAAAAACACAATTTATATGAGTATAGATATAGATACACACAAAGAGAAAGAGAGTAATACATACACGGATACATAGCTAGACAAGCTCGAAGCACGGTCGTACTATACTCTTTAATATTAGGTTTAGTCCATGGCGATTGGGTATATATAATTGATGTGTCACTCAACTATTGAATATAAACTATTTCGAGGAATAATTTGCTCATTTAACTTATTCCAAAAATAATATTCACAATGATAATGTCCTTAATCAAATTCCATTTCGGTGTGTTTATATTATCACCTTAACTGATATTTTTACTTGACGATTTAAAATTATGATTTCTAATATAATAGATAAGCTATCGAGTGTACAAGGGGATAGTTTACGTCGCAGTAGCAAACGTAACACTGATGTAATGTTTTCCTGTAATTGTTTTTCTTTATAAGTGAAAAATTACTATTTTTTTTAAATCTGATGATACTGATTTTTCATACTTATCGGATGATTTTTCGTACAAAACATACATAACGTAAATTGCCATACATGTACATTATATGCATAATATAGGCTCATTTTCGAAACATCTGATAAATTTACTCAGACACAATTACGACTGCTATTTGCGATTAGGTTTTAGGGTATCTTTTATCCAATTGGTTCTATGCTTTCCAACAGTCGGATACCATTGGTCATGCCAAAATGTACGTTTTCTTATCTGGAATGGAAATTGGTCAGAGGTACAGCGTGCTATTCTCACCTAAGATATTATATATCCTCCTGGGCGCCATATCTTATAAAGACAACATGTACTTTGAGGATCTTTCATGAGTTGTGTTTTATTCTGTTCGGTTGTAGTTCGACTGTTAAATATTATCCACACTTGCTTGATTCATGGTGGCGTATACGATTTTGTTCGCACGAATTAAAAATATGTCTTCTAATTTATGAACAGTTGTTTTCAGACGCTTTTTTTCCAGACAGTTTTTAATGTTGTCTAAACAATAAATCTCCGATTGTTTGATTGTTTCAGCTATACTCATATGATCTACATATCATCTCGCAAATATATGGAAGACATATTTACAGCCAAACAAAAAAATGGTTGGTTAATGAAAAGTTTTCATTCGTCGGCATGCACAGCACTTTTCAGAGAGTTAAATATTTCATGTAAAAGCGATTAAATGTCGTTGATTGTCTTCCAAAAGAATATATGTGGTGTAATTATCGTTATAATATGGTTTATGTTTTATATTATATTTTTATAGAGGTAGATTTGAGCTAATTTTGTTTTCACTTGTGTGATGTTTCGGTGGTATTATTATGTTAATGCGCACTAAACCTTTTATTATTTATATTTGCTCGACTAAAGCAACATCCCTGCTGACGACTGTTTTTATTTCTTCTTTACATTTAATATCTATCCGTTATTAAGCCCCACGGGCTAACAATAACACCTTCGTACCCAAAATTCTGTCATGTGATGAACAAGAACATAGAGAGACCCTTCGTAGCAAAAGACGTCTAGAATCGAAAATATCTGATATAACCAAAGGATGGTTTAATTATAAAAATGCATACTTTAGCCTCCAAAACGTATTCATATATATACGTTTTTTTTTTCAATTTTATATTAACACTCAACGTATGATGGTTAGGTAAAGAAAACATAATTTCAATTTTGCGCTGGTAACGTGAAGTCCATGTTGATGTATTTATTTTTTTATTCTAAAGTATAGAGACGTTATAAAGACTTATAGACAAACGTTCACAGAAATCGTGCATGCAGTTAAGAAAAAGACAAACTATTAGTTAAACATGATGTGTATTATCAGACCATATATCTAATACAAGCACATTATTTTTTAAGCGTTAAACATATCTATTTATATACGTAATTATGTTAAATTTTTTTGATTAACACACGCGCCATCAAGTGCAATTTTTTTCTTGATTTCATTATTTCGCGGCCACCGGGAGATCTTTTAGGATCACTGTTTCTTTTAAATTTATATACGTAATTATTTTTTTAAATTTATATACGTAATTATTTTTTTCAATTAGAACACAACGCGTTAATGACAGCTTTAACATAGATATTTTTTTTAATTAGTTCAAGTTTTCGTAGCTGTTGAAGACTGTTTTTATTATATTTATTATTAAATATCGAGACATTATAAAAGTTCGCCGACTAAAAATAATAGTATTATGAAAAACAAAGATTTTTTAGCCTCAAAACATACCCAGTTATGTAGGTGATTATTTAGCATTTTCTCGGTATATACAATACGTCAACTAGAAAAATATATTTCAATTTTTCGCGGCTAACACAGCACTATTTCAACTAAACATTTTATTTTTTATATTTATAAATATCGTGGTGTTATCATGACACACGGAGTAATGCTAATATTTTTCCACCCAGAATTCAATCCTGCATTCTGGAAATTTAAAGAAAAACGCAAATTCTAAATTGATGAGAATCTGTAGTAGCGAAATATAACTGATAAACCAAATTAGTTTGCTCATTTCCAATAGAATACGTGCTTTTAACCATTAAAAACGTATCATTTTATATGCATAATTGTTTTTAATAAAAAAATAATTTTGCACAGCTAAAGCGACGCGCCTGTTGATAACTGTTTTGTTTTATTTTTAAATATCGAGCCTTATTAAGACTAACAGACTAACACTCTCTCATGCAGAATTTTACTATGCGGGCAAAAATGACACACAAACTAAATATTGATAATGATATGTAGCATCAAAATATCTCTGATATAATCAAATGAATTTGTATATTTATAAATAGGATGTATAATGTTTCAAAACGTACCTATATATATCTTTTTAATTTTTACTGAAACACGATGCTAAGATAAAGAAAAAATGCTTCGTTATCTCCTTTTCATATACTTATCTTTTAAAATCTATTATCTTTGGTTAAGGTTTTAGGAAACGAGGAATTCAATTCTTGATCTTTATACGAAATATAAATATAATTTGTTTTATTTTGGGGTTTAATATTTACTGACGAAAACCTCTGAGCAGTGTACATTAAAGAACACATTCACAAATATATTGGTACTTTCTTTGTCGGTTGTGAACTGTATATGTTGATGAAGGTGGTCAGAAAACAAAAGACTCACCCTCATATCATAGCCGCATTATTGATCTAAATTGTCATGACTTCTCATTGAAATTACGGGTCTAAGAATAGCCATCTTAATTGTAAAGGAATTTAGAAAAACTTGTTTAGGATTAATTCTATGCTTATTCGTTAGTAGAAATTTTATATTGTGGTTTTGGAGTTTTATTATCCTAACAATATGCAAAGTCAGATTTCTACTCACTTGTAATATAAAATAATCACACATGCCTTTCTTGCGTTTCTATATTAAATACAACTATTCACGTAATTAGACATACGTAATGGATTTGTCACTGTAAAATAAATACAAATACACGGAAAGTATATACTATAAAAATGTTGTGTGAGACAAGATAATAATTCAATACTTACTGAAAAGCTGGATATGAAATATATATTAAAGCATATTTTAAGTCGTAAAAGTATCAACACTGTCTGCACGACATGAAAATTATAAGATACAGGGAGTAATTTTACATTGTTATCGTCAGGAAAGCCGTAAAACATTGAAGTTATACAAACATATCAATAAACCACACATGGTTTCACATATGCTCAAAACGACACACATTAACATTCTATGATAAAAAAGCTCGAAAACAAAGATTAAACTTTAGATTTAATATGGAATGACTTTTTGTGATAAAAATCAACTAAGATATTTCTTCAATTAATGCTTACATATTTTTGATGCTAGTCTTTGTTACAACCAATGCTAATAAATTCGCTGCTTCTTTACACCCGTTTTATGATATTTTTAGAGATGTATTATAGAACGACTATGCATTTAACTATCTTATGTTGCCTAAGTAGAAAATCGATCATCGTTTAACTTTTATTTAGCAACATTAATAATTTTCTCATAATTCAAATGAAAATATTTTTCTACGTTCTCAATTCATAGCAAGAGTTTTGTATTAATATCCCAATGAAATAGAAATTATGCGATTATGTCAGGAATACGGATTTTTTTTTATCTGAAGTAATAAAATAATATATTCAGATGTTTAGAAGCGATACATCCGACAAGCTGATAATCGCATCTACTTGAATGAAAATAACGTTTTGTTTTTTTTAAGCCAGACAATAGACAACTGATATTTTATTATTCAATACATACAAATTAACATTAAGTCTTGAGGTAATATTTTAAATGCAAGATTTTTCTATTCGCTCGGAAATATTAATGACATTCAGAGAAACGGTTTTATCCTTCGTATAAATGCTGATGGGCCAGACTGAAATAGAATATGCTAGCGCAGTCTCACTGGTAGATCCGCATTAGATGCAATACGATACTACGATAAATGTCAATTTTATTTCAGACAATGAAGTCGATAAGTCGCTTTTACAATTATTCGACTATTACTTAATATCCATCATTATTATTATACGTGCATCATCGATGCATGAAAACTATTTTCTTTAATATTCCTTGTTAATAAATAGTAGTGAGGCAATTACTTGGAATATAATTTAGGAATCAGATGAATTGTTACTTTTACACGGTGCCAGGCATGTTAAAATATTAAACATATTACGCTCCACAAAAATATAACGATAAAATGAAACAAAAAAGCGTATTTAAAATATACAACTTTGATTTGCTTCGTGTTGCGTTTTGCAATGATGGTCTTATAACCGGCCATAACAATAAATTACTGTAAAATTGCAACTAAGCAAGAAAAACAATTTAAACCTATTTCACCCAAATACAATCTGTATTATTTGAGGGAAAAAGTATTAGCACTATCGACTTGGTTAAGCTGCACTCTTGTTCAATTTTTATTGTAGTGTTGCGAAAATATTTATATGGTGTTTTTATCATAATGCCGTAAAATTAATCGGGCAACAATTAATAACTATAATGTGTAAATTCTTTAAACTAACACTATCCGTATTAGTAATTGTATTGAAATCGCTTAGAATATTATATTATAGGAATAGGAAATTTACCCATTAAAATCGGGTAGTATCGACACAATATAAATATAAAGTAGTATTAGTTAATGAATTCAGTATTTTGTACGAAATGTTAAACGATTTTAGCGCACGAACTATTCGTAGATAAGACAATAGTAGCTGCGTGTATTTTTCTAGCAGTGTATTTATACAGCTATGTTTAAATTTGAATATATTCATTGTTTACGGTGATTGACCCAAACAAAGCACAGTGCCTCTCGGATGTAAGGGGTTACGATATGGTATCAAATCTACAAGCACACTATATAGGGTTAAGTTAGGAAATGTTTATTTATATGCGCAAGTAGAGGTTATCAATTGGAGAAGGTGGTATTACCTAAAAACACCTGTGGGGTCTCATGTTTTTTTATTGTGTTTTACTCAAAGAAAAGGTAGAGTGTCACTTGGATTTAAGGGCAAGCATTTGGAACCAGTTCAGGTATAAACCAGCAAGGTTTTTGGTAACATCTCACTTGAATTGTGAATATCAGTACAGTTGATGAAGTGGGAATCCAGGAATGAATTCCAAATCTATCAGCGTATTGAAAGTAAGAAATACAGTCTGAGTTTGCTGGGGTCTCTAACGGCGTCTATATTTTAGCGCTGGAGCTTTTCTTCTTGTCAATTTAATCGAGAGTATTTACGTCGAAAGTTACAATTGCTTGGAGTTCGACAGACACGTTCCATTTACATATATGTAAATTAGACACAAAGATCTAACATTACATCGATGGAACAAAGGGTGGATTTTTGTTAATACCCCGGGACCTATAAGGTAAGCAATTTTATTTGGATCCTGTATAAGCGTGAGAGACGAGGTAGCATATGCACCGGCCTAAATATCGCAACCATACTTCATGCATGCGGGAATTGTTGCTTTGTAAACGTTTAGGACCATTGCAGGCAGAAGTAATTTTCTAGAACGTGAGAGAAAGTGCAACTCTTGGAGAGTACTCTTTCCAATGATTTCCATATATTTGTTCTAATTCATGTTAAGAGTAAACCTTAGGCCGAGAAATTCGAACGGAGACATTTTAGCAAGAGTAAATTAGCAATAGTAATTATTTGTTGAAAAGAGTTTCCGTAATTATTTTTAAAAAAATCTTAGTTTTGGCAGCATTGAATGCTACCATACATGTATGCCCCAAGTCTACTACAACTTTAAAGAATCCCTCTAAGGTTTAAATCAGTGATATTTGTTAAATAATTCTTCCTCTTGTTTGTTATAGAGCGTGATATCATCAGGCAGTATACCTACATCGGAGACAATATAATTAGGGGCCCATTATGAATGAGAAACATTATAATAGTCCACAGGTCGTTCCGAGGAGCACATCTGCATTTAGGCCATGTGTTTTTTTAGTATGACAATCGTGAACTATCTGGAGATATCTCACTACGGATGCAATTCTCTATCTATATAAAAGCCAAGTACGTCCAAGGATGGAATACTGTTGCCATTTCTAGGCAGGAGCTGCTAAAAACAGCCTATCCTGCCTTAGTGGGGGATGCCCTTTTCTCTACCCTGCAACCTCTCTCCCACAGAAGAGACGTTGCGAGCCTGCCCTTATTTTATCGTTATTTCCATGGCAGATGCTCGTCTGAACTCCAATCTCTGGTCCCCCCTCGCCAATCTTTCACGAAAAACACCCGTCTAGCTGAATCCACTGTGAAAAATTTCCCCCACTCTATATCTGTGCCTAAATCAAAACGCGGATTCCATGAACAAAGCTTCTTTCTTAGAACTGCACGCCTCTGGAACTCTGTTCCGGCTGCATGCTTCCCTCCGGACTACAACTTGAATGTCTTCAAGTCCAATGTTAATAAATTCCTAATGAACCGCCCCCTTAAGTAAACATTTCAGCAAATCTCCTCACTAACGTAATGTACTTGCAATAACCCTTATCCCTGAGTGGCTTCCGGGCCTTGATAAGTGGTGATCACTGTGTAAAAAAAAAAAAAAAAAGTATTCTCTTATTTAAGAATGATTTAACTTATGTAAAGAATTTTTTCATTAATACTGTATGATTTCCTTTCCATGAGAAACCATCGCACCATAACCTCTCAAAGGAAAGGATAATCATATTGACTTATGCATGTTATTGTTTATAGTTTAGAGATTACAGTACATATACATAAAGTAAAACGGTTTTGTTTTAATCCCTAGAGTTACTCGGAGAATAGGTGTGTATCTGAGTTGATAGGCGAGTGCTTGTTTAATTAATGACGCAATAGTGTCGTCGAAAAAGTGAAGAGGCTATTAAAGCGATTATTTAATGTTTGATAAGAATCCTGGTTAACTCGTAGAATAATTTTCCAGCAGTCAAGAAAGCAATATACAAAAAGGAGCATTTTTTAAAGTTCGGAGGGAACTTCTATTAAATAAGGTGATTATCTTCTTAAATAATATTGCAATGATAAGATCAGATTTCTGACATTTTATGATACGAGCCCCTTAAATATGTTTCCATACTATCTTAATATTACCAGTTTTATTGATGGTAAAACTATAAAACACTATTCCATTCAGGGTAATATTCTCCAGCTGAAATACATTTGTTGTACAGACCCAACACATTTTTAAAAGACCGATGTACCTCCTTTTTTGTGTGCGCGTCAATGTCCCCTGTCACGACCCCTTTCATATAATTATTGCCCTGTAACGACAACCCTGAATGTTTTCCATGAGCTTAAGGCATAACAAAATCCCGCAGCGATTAAGTAACGGTCTTGATGACTGTTAGTTTAGGATGACAAGGATGGGTTTGCTGACTGCCGCATAATCCTGGTTGAAATATCACTGACTAGACCTAAATAATGGTGGCCTATTTAGATTGCATCGCTTTCTGAATTCTCTGAATACCACAGCTTGTATCCGTTGGTAAATATCTGTCCAGTGAGAACATAGCGAATGTAGACCATTTCCCTGCTGTCAAAAAGTTTCGTTATAAGTTTTTGCGTAGATTTGCTTTATCTTGCTTTCTTGAGTCGGGCAGAACCAGCACACTTCCACTAAGAACTCTGTCACCGTGTCTCTGTGTCATTGCAGTAAAAAATCATTTCATGGAAAGTTACAAGAGCAGACCAACTGCTAGATCTGATTTGATTATCGCGATTGCTTCTCTCCTGTAACGGCAACGTCTTTCATTCAGATCTCCTTGTAGCATCCTTTAGAAAAACTTTGGGCAAGTCTTTCGCATCTTAAGGTCCTTACGATTAAATACGTGTGCATTACCCACGCTGATATAAAACGGTGCAAACATTGTATTTAGAGAAATTACGTTCTTTATTCACGAACTCCTGAGTGAGAACAATAAAATCTAGGGTTCTGACATTCTTCTTTCCTTACACTTTTCTCTCATTATCTACAACAGAATTCCGTGCGATGTTTTAATAACATGTAACTCCAAATTGATGCGAGATTCCGGCAAAATAGTCCAAAAGAGCCCGAAGCATTCCATACGTTTTTGTTGCATTTTCGTGAATTGTAAACATAATTTCCTGCATATCGTGCACGTAAATTGTTATTAATTCCAGATTGCATTTTGCAATTCACTAGCAGTGACAATCAGCCGTAGTAGGTGGTATTCCAATTGCTTTTGGCGCTGTTATTTTTAACCAGATATAATACATGTGATCAATTATATCAAA